>NC_027749.1:47318660-47321668 GCF_000695525.1 Brassica oleracea var. oleracea
AGATCTCTCTCTCCTCGTGGAGTTGACGTGTTGATTCAGCAACAAGGACTTGCTGAGGCGTATCTATATTTGACGTATCCATCATAGCTTCACGATGAATCGTCTCGAAAACAGTTGGCGCCCACCGTGGGGCATGGAGAAGTATCTTTAAGGAAGACTGAACTGGAGTCCGTTCTCTCGTCACTTGACCGACGAGTCGTCATTCGATCGACGAATCCTCACTCGACCGTTCTGTCGTCAGTTTGATCGACGAGTCCTCACTCGACCGACGAGTCCTCACTCGACCGATAAGTCCTCACTCGACTGACGAGTCCTCACTCGACCGATGAGTCCTCACTCGACCGTTCTATCGTCACTTCGGCCGAAGAGTCGTCGTCTCCATCCGGTTCAAGCTCAGCATGAGACCTTCCCTTAACCCCACTGACGAGTCCTCGTCTCGTTTATTCACTAGTTTGTTGACAGTTCTCGGTTCAAACAGTTCAAGCTCAGCATGAGACCTTCCCTTAACCCCACTGACGAGTCCTCGTCTCGTTTATTTACTAGTTTATTGACAGTTCTCGGTTCAAACAGTTGGCGCCCACCGTGGGGCATGGAGAAGTATCTTCGAGGAAGATTGAACTGGAGTCCGTTCTCTCGTCACTTGACCGACGAGTCATCACTCGATCGACGAGTCGTCACTCGACCGACGAGTCCTCACTCGACCGACGAGTCGTAACTCGACCGATGAGCCGTCACTTGACCGTTTTGTCGTCACTCGGCGCAGAGCGTTCTCTCGCAGTCGCTCGACTCGATCTGCGCAGTCGCTTGGCTCGATCTCTCGCGGTCACTCGCTCGTTCTTTTTTTTCTGCGCAGATCGATCTCTCGCAGTCGCTCAGATCTCTCTCTCCTCGTGGAGTTGACGTGTCGATTCAGCAACAAGGACTCGATGAATCGTCTCGAAAACAGTTAGCTCGTGCTCTTGCGGTCACTCGACTCGATCTCTCACGGTCACTCGGCGCAGATCGTTCTCGCGCAGTCACTTGGCTCGATCTCTCGCGGTCACTCGCTCGCTCTCCTTCCTCGGCGCAGAACGATCTCTCGTAGTCGCTCAGATCTCTCTCTCCTCGCGGAGTTGATGTGTCGTTATGTCGTAACCCGATCGACGAGTCGTCACTCGATCGACGAGTCGTCACTCGACCGTTTTGTCGTCACTCGACCGATGATTCGTCACTCGACCGACGATTCGTCACTCGACCGATGAGTCGTCACTCGACCGACGAGTCGTCACTCGACCGTTTTGTTGTCACTCGACCGTTCTGTCGCCACTCGATCGACGAGTCGTCACTTGACCGACGAGTCTTCACTTGACCGACGAGTCCCCACTCGACCGAAGAGTCGTCACTCGATCGTTCTGTCGTCACTCGGCGCAGAGCGTTCTCTCGCAGTCGCTTCGCTCGATCTCTCGCGGTCACTCACTTGCTCTCACGGTCACGGTCACATAACAAAACAATCTCCCAACATGTAGGAGCGCGAATTGTTTTGAGCGATGCTTACGCACGAGCACGACCTTGTCTCTCGGACAAACGTACTAGCACTCGCACCCACTAACGAGCATGTCCTGATCAGACACATACTCGAGGGATTTTCGGTCGTATCGCGGTCCAGACCCATGCGATCGAGACGACAACTTTCAATCATCTTATAATCCTCTAAAGCCGGGCTTGGCCAACCTAACATTTTTAGGATTACTTCAAGATCGAGTGAAAACCATTGTTGCTCGAAAATATAAACGATTGTCTTCGAAACTCAAAAATTTAAACAGTTATCGAGGACTCGAACTGACGGCATGATGTGTCAAAATTTGATAAGACCGAGTCATCGACTCTCCAGGTTAATTCAAGACATCGACCAAATTGCCAAATCCAAATCGTTTAAACCCAATATTCAAAATAGTATTCAGCGACTCGTCGAAGGCCAACTGGCACTCTCGAGTTGACGCACCGCACGACTCGCAATTGCTCAGATCTCTTTCTCGCGGTCACTCGACTTGCAACTCTTGCGGTCACTCGACTCGCACTCTTGCGGTCACTCGACTCGCACTCTTGCGGTCACTCGACTCGCACTCTTGCGGTCACTCGACTCGCACTCTTGCGGTCACTCGACTCGCACTCTTGCGGTCACTCGACTCGCACTCTTTGCGGTCACTCGATGCGCTCCCTTGCGGTCACTTGACTCGCTCTCTCGAAGTCACTCGGCTCGGATCGCTCTCTCGCAGTCACTCAGATTGCTCGCAAGTCTCGAGCATGACGTGATACCGCGAAGACACGTCCACCCGTGACGATTTGATTGTGCGAAGACACGTCCACCCGTGGCGATTTGATTGTGATGGTTCGCTCATGGTGGTACGTTCATGATGATGTCTACGACGACTTGTCTTTGGCAGTGTGTCGATTGACACTTCATCCATGGCAACTTGCTCCGATGGTTCAGAACACTGTCCTCACAGATCGTTCGTGCAATCATCCCAGAGTAAGAAGTCTGATCGGAATCAGAAGTATGTCGATGACAGCTCGCCCAACGGTCCGTCTATGACACTTCATCTATGACAACCTAACCATGACGGCCCATTCATGATAATTGTCTGCGTCGTTCTCTCGCAGTCGCTCGACTCGATCTCTCGCGGTTACTCGGCGCATTTCGATCTCTCGCAGTCGCTCAGATCTCTCTCTCCTCACGGAGTTGACGTGTCGACTCAGCAACAAGGACTCGCTGAGGCGTATCCATATTTGTTGTATCCACCATGGCTTCACGATGAATCGTCTCGAAAACAGTCGACTCGCACTCTTGCGCTTATTCGGCGCAGATCGATCTCTCGCAGTCGCTCATATCTCTCTCGCGGTCACTCGACTCGGTGCAGATCGATCTCTCGCAGTCGCTTATATCTCTCTCCTCGCGGAGTTGACGTGTCGACTCAGAACTTAGTCCATTTTCTTATAAACCCTCTTCGTAAAATTCATTGAGATCAACT
>NC_027749.1:47321919-47335342 GCF_000695525.1 Brassica oleracea var. oleracea
GTCACTCCATCGACGAGTCGTCACTCCATCGACGAGTCGTCACTCGACCGACGAGTTCTCACTCGAACTACGAGTCCTCACTTCGATCGACGAGTCCTCACTTCGACCGACGAGTCCTCACTTGACCAACGAGTCCTCACTCGACCGAAGAGTCGTCACTCGACCGTTCTGTCGTCACTCGGCGCAGAGCGTTCTCTCGCAGTCGCCCCTTTTTCTTATTCTCTTCGAGTCGTCTCCATCCGGTTCAAGCTCAGCATAAAGACTTCTCCTAACCCCACTGACGAGTCCACGTCTCGTTTATTCACTAGTTTGTTGACAGTTCTCGTCACTTGACCGACGAGTCGTCATTCGATCGACGAGTCCTCATTTGACCGTTCTGTCGTCACTTCGATCGACGAGTCCTCACTCGACCGACGAGTCCTCACTCGACCGACGAGTCCTCACTTCGACCGACGAGTCCTCACTTGACCAACGAGTCCTCACTCGACCGAAGAGTCGTCACTCGACCGTTCTGTCGTCGGTCGGCGCAGAGCGTTCTCTCGCAGTCGCCCCTTTTTCTTATTCTCTTCGAGTCGTCTCCATCCGGTTCAAGCTCAGCATAAAGACTTCTCCTAACCCCACTGACGAGTCCTCGTCTCGTTTATTCACTAGTTTGTTGACAGTTCTCGGTTCAAACAAAAGTCATAACTTTTTGAATATTTTTTAATTTCTCAGACGGCGGAAGGAAAAGGAGGGAAAAGGAGAAGACAAGACGAAGAAAAAGAAGATAACACAAAAGCACCTGAGCCTCCTAAAGATTACATCCATGTTCGTGCTCGACGAGGCCAGGCCACTGACAGTCACAGTCTTGCCGAAAGAGTATTTAATTAATCAATCTATCTTTTACTTTTATCATTTGCTTTATTTTCAGTAATTAAGGTTTACTTCAAAAAGATTAGTTGTGCTAATTGTATTTTAGCTGAGACTAGAGTTTGGATTTGATTAGTTATTGAATGTGGGATTAGGTTCGGAGGGAGAAGATTGGTGAAAGGATGAAGCTGCTTGAAGATCTTGTTCCTGGGTGCAATAAGGTGAGAGCTTTTGTTTAATTTTAGTTTTGGACTCTGTTGACTAGCAAAATTAAGATAACTAATGGCTTTTTTTTTTTTTATACGATGAAAGGTTACTGGAAAGGCATTGATGCTGGATGAAATTATAAACTATGTACAATCATTGCAAAGACAAGTTGAGGTATTATTATTTGGTTTGCTTCATCTATACTAGTATCTAATTAATTGTTTCATTAGTCACCGAATTTTAATTATTTGCAGTTAAATTTTTTCTAATGTATCTTGTTTTAATAATTGGCAGTTCTTGTCAATGAAGTTATCATCAGTGAACGACACCAGGCTGGAATTTAACGTGGACGCTCTTGTGTCAAAGGATGTTGTAAGTCACCTTAAAGATAACAGCAATTAACAACCATTAATGATGATAATTTGAATTGCTAGTTATCAACTTATCATTTCTTATCCTTTTTCTTTTGCTTGTCATTATGTTAAAAAGATACTTTTTCAATCGGCCCATTAGCGTTAATCCTAATTACTTTTAGTAAACCTTTTCAATTTCTTTTAAAAAGAACCTTTTGTATTTTTCTATTTGAAAAAGTTGCAATCTCATTTTTTAATTTTTGTTAAATGTCTTCAGATGATTCCAACAAGTAGCAACCGGTTGCATGAAGCAGGACTCCAAGCAGAGTCTTTAAGTCATCATAGTTACAATAATAATTCACAATTGCACACTAATGTTTCTTCCTGTAACATGATGCTTCAATCTCCTGTGAACTCACTGGAAACTTCTACCTTAGCCAGCAGCTTCACCCACTTACCAACACTTACCCAATTCACTGACTCAATATCTCAGGTTTTTAAGTTATCCTTTAAATTTTTTTCCCTGTTTCCATTTTTATATAGTCAGATGATTTTAACATACATTTGTGTGTGTTTTCAGTATCAAATGTTTAGCCAAGAAGATTTACAGAGCATTGTAGGGATGGGAGTGGCACATAATCCCAACCATGAATCTCAAAACATGAAAATTGAGCTTTGATCAACCACCTTTATTTTCAAGGTCTCAAGCAAGGAAAAAAGAAAAAAAATTGATGGGCGTACATAACCACGCCAATCTCTGTGATTTATTCCTGTACTCATCACTATACATATACACACATTTATGAAAGTAACCTACTTATGTCATTTTACAATTTATCATTAGGGTTCAATTGTATTGTTATCTTTGGATTCCGTTTGCTTTTCTGATGTGATATTATTGTAGGTTCATAACCTCCACTACAATCCATGATACTTAATTTACAGCAAATTAGGCTAAACAAAAAATATTTTTGTATTTGTATCTACTAGAGTAAGTGATAGGCGATACTAACCCTAACTTGGATCCTACGCAAACTACTCACATGATTATAATTTTCTTGGTATATTGAAATCAGGTGTTCATTTATTTTGTCGAATCAAATGATGTAATCTTAATCATTCTACATGATACAATTTACGACAAAAACTTTCAGAAAAAATATCATGAAACAAAAAGTAACCTTTGCATGATTAATCAAAATCGTAATGATGGACTAAAATCTGATAATCTTATCTCTAGATTGATTAATCAACCACCTACATCTTGAATTTCAGAAAATGGTGTTTAATATTTTGAGTATCATACAATCTTGCCTTGTAAGTTGAATCTGTAATTTCAACCAAACGTGGTTCGTTTATAAGAACACTAATAATCTTGAGTTTATTTATAGTAGCACAAAAGATTAAGTAAAATGATGATAATTATAATTGTTCCAGGATATTATTTTAAGTGTGAAAGGGAATTAAAAATTTAGCGATCGCATGGCTATGGACGATCTGATTCGTGGTCTTGGCTCACAGAATAATGATAAATGGATTAATCACCAACTACATTGAAGTTCATAATTGAAAGTTGATAATTAAAATCTTTGTAAACCTTTTTGCTTGTACATATAAAATACGGATTGGATTATTGAGCATATGAGTAAGTAGGGTGAATTAATTTTTTTAGTTTACTAGTACTCTAATCTTTTTGTGTGCTAACCAACTAGTACTTTAATCTTTTCTATTTAGAAAGCAAAGAAAAAAAGAAGAAGATGCATTGAATGTGGGTGGTCTATATTTTATATACATTTTACTATTGAAGAGTAGTTGCATCTCACTCGGAAATTTTAACGATATTAAAAATTGTTAGGAGTAGTGACAATCTTCATGCATGTGACATGTTTTTTTATCACTAAGATGTTACATAGTGGCTCATCACTTAGTGTAACGTTGAACAAAGGCCTTTTTTTTTGTTTTGGAATATTCTACAATGCTATAATCATGGTCCTTTCCTTTTAATAATACATTATAGCCTACTTATACATTTTCTTAAGATTTATTGGAAGATTTTCTATAGCTTTGGTGACCAAACAATATCTTGAAAATAAAACGTCTCGTTGAAATGTTTGGTTAGATACACTACTTTTGATAGTCAACCAATCACCATAAAACTAGGTCCAAACCATCATCAAACTATCACATACATATATTTTAATCGCAAGATATATAAATACATAAGAGCTTCATTAGTCGTTTTAAAAAAAAATTCAAAATGCACTAAGAGCACAATACTTACTGGAACCATAGACTGTGCCATGGCACTTCCTTAATTGTTATCTTACAATGAATATCAAACACAGTGGACCCGTTTCATTTACATTGCTCTATTTATGTCTTTAGGTTCAAGGGTCTTTAGATACATAGAGATTCTGGGATAAATATAAAAGACAAGCCTTGTGCATTGTTTTGAACTGTAATGTCACTACAAGGTCTGTTTTATTATAAGAGCAAACTCATATAAAACAGTCGCACACACCATGGTTGTTTAAAAATGGTGTAAACAGAAAATTCTAATTACTTCTCTGGTCCAATGTGATTCTTCAAAGTGATAGCTTGTGCTTCCTTTTCAGTACAAACAAGAATAATTATCAGTTCAACAAAGGTCTTTACACGTTTTTTACACATAAACTATTCTTTTAAAACTACTTTCTGTTCTTATTTGAAAGTATTGGGCGCCTAATTTCAGTTGTTCTTTTTTTTTTGTCTATAACTAAAACCAAAAGCCAAACCGAGATGAACATTTAAGTAATAACAACTTATAAGGAAGAAGCCAAACTAAAGCATCCAAAGAAAAAAAAACGTCCATAGAACTTTGTTTCATCTAGAGAATGGAGATCCAGTTACAGCTCGTCATCTTCATCTTCATCTTCTTCTTCTCCAACAGTTGGTTTTCCATTCACCGCAATAAGCTCAGTATCAAAAATCAGTGTTGCACCACCTGAAGTTTGCAAGTTTGTTTTATTAGTTATTAAGTCTGTATTCTTCACAAACATGACAACACTTAACACCTTTTAAAAAGCTTTATAGATGAGAAAAGTGTTTATATTATACCGGGGATAGTAGGAGGAGAGCCTTGTTCACCATATCCAAGTTTAGCAGGTATCTTTAACTTCCTCTTCTCTCCTACACACGCACCTAGCAATCCTTGATCCCAACCTGAAACAATAATTACCATCTAAGAGAGTGCAACAAAAGAAGAGAGAGAATTTTAAAATCCAAAAGCAAAACCATGCACACCAACCTTTGATAACCTGACCACTTCCTAGTTCAAACTCGAACGGATCACCCCTTTCGAAGCTCGAATCAAATACAGTTCCATCAGTAAGTTTCCCCTGCCACATAAACATTAAGTTAAACAACAACAACACAAGAGCGCCTTATGATGAATTTCATGGTAAGATGTGGTCAAACTTACCCTGTAGTGCACCTTGATCCTATCACCCTTGTGAGCCTTAATTTCACACGTTTTTGGCTTAAACTGTGAGAAAAAAAAAAAAAACAAGTGAAGCAGGTGGTAAGAATCAAAGATCAAACTCTCATTATCATCATCATCTCCGAAACAAAGATTGCAAATTTACAATCAAATAAGGCATAAAGGCTTCACATTTATAGATGAGAAAGGTGTTAAAATCTACAAACATTACTATTACATCAAAAAAAGGACATATAACACTACAATCGAGCTTTAACAACAAAATATAGAAAACAGATCGCTCATTTTACCTTAACTCCGATCTGCAATTCAGACACATCTCCCGTCTTCTTGGCGAAACCTATAGATGACAAAACACGAAAACAAAACAGATCCAAATACAAATCATTAAACAGAAGACCTGTAATTAGATTGACAAAAGGAGATCATGCTGTCGCAATTCGTATAATGAGGATCGGAATAAGGTGCAATAAGAAGAACCTTCGAGGGAAATGAGAGAGAAGACGATCAAGAAAAGGGAGTAGTAACGGAGGAGACACATCTTGCTCTTCGCCAACATCGCCGCTCCTCACTTTTGCTTCAGTGTCTTTTAGCTCAGAAAAGATCCGAGTATAGGAAATCTTACTGGACCATAACAGATGGGCCTATGTATAATGGGCTTATTGTGGTTTCGTTCTCCTAAGCCCATCTTGTGCAAAATTAAAATTAAATAACACTTATAAGATTTATTATTACTGATTTACTATTCCCTCACCTTCCATCTTTCTTAATGTACCTACTGAAGATCCGTTGTGCAAAATACTATTCAGTTATTCTTGATTATACTCCCGATATCAGCAACACAGAACAGATGTCCCTGGTCATCCGATGTGTAGATATTTCTGAGACCTCACCAAAGATCGAAGAGTTCTTTTTGACATTTTTGGTAATTAAAGACAAAACTGGTGAAGGTCTTTTTGGCACCCTTCAGGATGTATTGGCTGATTTGGGATTGAGTATTGATGACATTAGAGGGCAAGGCTATGATAATGGGTCAAACATGAAAGGTAAACATAAAGGAGTACAAAAGAGATTGCTGGAAATTAATCCACGAGCAGTTTACACACCGTGTGGTTGCCATAGTTTGAATCTTGCGCTTTCAGATATTGCTTGCTCGTCAGACATAGCAGTATTATTTTTTGGTGTTGTTCAACGCATCTACTGTTTGTTTTCCTCTTCAACAAATAATTGTGATATTTTTAAGGAGATTGTGAATGGTATTACAGTTAAGCCATTTTCACAAACTCGTTGGGAGAGTCGCATCAACAGTATCAAAGCAATACGGTTTCAAGCTCCTAAGATACGAGAAGCACTGTTTTACTTGGCAGATAATAGTGACAATCCGAAAACAAGAAGTGAGGCTGAGTCTCTTGCCATGAGTGATACCCACGGAATTGGAAACTTTGAGTTTGTGTTTGGAATGATTATTTGGTATGAGCTTTTGTTTGTTGTTAACAAAGTAAGCAAGATCCTGCAGTCAGAAGATATGGATATTGATATTGCTATTGCTCAAGTGAAAGGACTTGTTTCTTTTTTTAAGGATTATAGAGAAACAGGCTTTCAAAAATCCAAGAGAGAAGCTGAAAGGATTGCTACTGAAATGGAAATTGATCCTATGTTCTCTAAAAAAGCAAAACGTCCTACTAAAAGAAAACAGTTTTATGGGGAAGAGCCAGATAAAGTTGGAGAAGTTGTGGTGCTAACACCTGAAGAAGATTTTAGGATCAACTACTTCATCAAAATTGTGGATCAAGGTTTGGTTTCTCTGGAGACAAGGTTTGATCAACTTCAAGGTTATGAAAAGACTTTTGGATTCTTATTCGACTTCAAAAAACTGAAGCTAGCTGAAGATGACAAGCTGATGGTTTCTTGTGCTAACCTTGAAGTTTTTCTGAAGCATGGTAATTATTCTGATATTGATGGTGATGATTTGTTTTTGGAGCTGAAGCTTTTGAGAGGGGGTTTGCCTGAAGGTATTACGAAGGCTGCTGGAATATTGGAGTTTTTGAAAAGGAGGGAAAGTTGTTATCCAAACACATGGACATCATATCGTATAATGATGACAATTCATGTTTCCGTTGCCTCAGCATAAAGAAGTTTTTCAAAGCTGAAGCTCATAAAATCAGCATAAAGAAGTTTTTCAAAGCTGAAGCTCATAAAATCAGCATAAAGAAGTTTTTCAAAGCTGAAGCTCATAAAATCAGCATAAAGAAGTTTTTCAAAGCTGAAGCTCATAAAATCAGCATAAAGAAGTTTTTCAAAGCTGAAGCTCATAAAATCAGCATAAAGAAGTTTTTCAAAGCTGAAGCTCATAAAATCAGCATAAAGAAGTTTTTCAAAGCTGAAGCTCATAAAATCAGCATAAAGAAGTTTTTCAAAGCTGAAGCTCATAAAATCAGCATAAAGAAGTTTTTCAAAGCTGAAGCTCATAAAATCGTATCTACGGTCGAGTATGTCACAAGAGAGGCTTAATGGATTGTCAATGTTATCGATTGAAAGGGATATGGCTGAAAAGCTTGATTATACAAACTTGATGAATGAGTTTGCAGGAAGAAATGCAAGAAGAATCATATTTCAGCAGTAATGTAAAGGTTTTCATGTTTTTCAACGTTTTTGTTTAAGACTTTTTATTTAGTTATTTAAAAACAATCAGTATTAATCCACGAGCAGTTTACACACCGTGTGGTTGCCATAGTTTGAATCTTGCGCTTTCAGATATTGCTTGCTCGTCAGACATAGCAGTATTATTTTTTGGTGTTGTTCAACGCATCTACTGTTTGTTTTCCTCTTCAACAAATAATTGTGATATTTTTAAGGAGATTGTGAATGGTATTACAGTTAAGCCATTTTCACAAACTCGTTGGGAGAGTCGCATCAACAGTATCAAAGCAATACGGTTTCAAGCTCCTAAGATACGAGAAGCACTGTTTTACTTGGCAGATAATAGTGACAATCCGAAAACAAGAAGTGAGGCTGAGTCTCTTGCCATGAGTGATACCCACGGAATTGGAAACTTTGAGTTTGTGTTTGGAATGATTATTTGGTATGAGCTTTTGTTTGTTGTTAACAAAGTAAGCAAGATCCTGCAGTCAGAAGATATGGATATTGATATTGCTATTGCTCAAGTGAAAGGACTTGTTTCTTTTTTTAAGGATTATAGAGAAACAGGCTTTCAAAAATCCAAGAGAGAAGCTGAAAGGATTGCTACTGAAATGGAAATTGATCCTATGTTCTCTAAAAAAGCAAAACGTCCTACTAAAAGAAAACAGTTTTATGGGGAAGAGCCAGATAAAGTTGGAGAAGTTGTGGTGCTAACACCTGAAGAAGATTTTAGGATCAACTACTTCATCAAAATTGTGGATCAAGGTTTGGTTTCTCTGGAGACAAGGTTTGATCAACTTCAAGGTTATGAAAAGACTTTTGGATTCTTATTCGACTTCAAAAAACTGAAGCTAGCTGAAGATGACAAGCTGATGGTTTCTTGTGCTAACCTTGAAGTTTTTCTGAAGCATGGTAATTATTCTGATATTGATGGTGATGATTTGTTTTTGGAGCTGAAGCTTTTGAGAGGGGGTTTGCCTGAAGGTATTACGAAGGCTGCTGGAATATTGGAGTTTTTGAAAAGGAGGGAAAGTTGTTATCCAAACACATGGACAGCATATCGTATAATGATGACAATTCCTGTTTCCGTTGCCTCAGCAGAGAGAAGTTTTTCAAATCTGAAACTCATAAAATCGTATCTACGGTCGAGTATGTCACAAGAGAGGCTTAATGGATTGTCAATGTTATCGATTGAAAGGGATATGGCTGAAAAGCTTGATTGTACAAACTTGATGAATGAGTTTGCAGGAAGAAATGCAAGAAGAATCATATTTCAGCAGTACTGTATTGGTTTTCATATTTTTAAATATTTTTGTTTAACACTTTTTATTTAGTTATTTAAAAACAATCAGTTGAAATTTTTTTTTTGAACCAGCCTTTTTTTTTTACTCGCTTCTAGCCACCAAAAAGTCAGGACCGGCTCTGTTAGGAAGATGATATCAATTAAGGATATGTTCAGACTTTAGAGCTTTACGGCAGCAGTAACTAAAAAAAAAAGTGATTAATTTTAGGTTTAATGAGAATTTTCTTTTCGTTTACTTAATTTAACTTTATGTAAAGTAAAAAAAAACTTATTGTGGCTTCAGCGGATCGAACCCGAGACCAGCCACATTTAAATGTTAACACTAAGCCACCATACCACAAAGACACTTACGAAAATGTGGCCGAAATATTTTTATAAATTTGTCGGCCGGAAGCCAGTGCTTGATGGGCTTGGCCCAAGGGCCGGCTCTGCCTATCTGCATACCCAGCGTGGTGTGAAGAATGTGTTTGTATCTACTTTGTTTGGGCACAAATAAATGAAATGCCCATAGTTTTCTCCTTTAAATACACTTACAAGACCAACACTTCTTTTTGTCATCTTTCACACTACTTTTGTCCTTTCTTACAAGACATTGGATTATGTTACACCCTTTTGTTTGATCCTAATAGTTCGAAGTTCTTCGAACCCGTGGAGTAACCAAAGATGTAATTTATGTATCATAATCAGAAGAACATAGCAAACATATTTCAAAGCCAAACATACTTAGGCATGAGAAATCAGAACACAAAATAATGGTAGAAAATAGGAAACAAGTCAGAACCATAAGTAGACAACAAACATGGAACACTGACTTATCTTGATCCCCAATTTTAAAGATCTATCTAATCCTGTGAGAGACAATATGCCTCTTCTAATCTGTTTTCTGAATACTCTCTAGGAACTTAGTTCTAGCAGAAAGGCCACTCGAAAACTGACCTAAGACCGCAACTGTAGCTGTGCTACTTCCAAACTTCTCAATCCCCCTAGAGATCATACAAGTATGCTCAGCTTCTGACACCACAATTATATCCTCATTAACCTGTGGTGCCAATGTCTCCCCAATTTTAAGTGACTTGTGTTTTGTATTATAAAATATTCAACGAGAGAGGATGAGAAAATGAACAAAACCAAAATTCATAAATAATCATTTCATTGGTATAAATTTTCTTTTACATTTGAGTGACTGAAGCAAACTCCAGCAGTCATCAAATTTGTTTCTTTATGACGGAAATAAATATTTCATCTAGGTGAAAAAGTCTATAAGCTGTGGAGAAAATGAAGGATCCTCAGTCGGATGTACCTGTGTTTTGTTGCTCGATCATCAAGGGTTCAAAATGCAAAGATTCTCCGTTGTTTCCCTCGTGCTTGTTGTCTCCCTCGTGCTTGCTGGTATAAGGACTATCGGTGGCATCGCGGCCATAGTCGTTGGAACATTTTGGCTTGGCCCATCTCGAGACGATACTCTCGGTGATACTTGTTGTCGTGATGCATTCCGCTTTCGTCAGCCGGTACCCAAAAAGGTCTTTGGACTTAGCTTAACTGTGGTCCTTCTATCTGCATTCTTACGTGGTCTTCCACGTTTCCTCCCAGGGTTGGCTGTTGAGCCAGGTGCTGCACTTTCGGTATCTCGGGGTGGTGGTAGTGAAATCGTGGGTTCCACGTCTCTCTCTTGTTGCAACCTAGCCGCAGATGTCGAGGCTTGTATGATCCTTGTAGCTGTTTCCTCCACTGTACCGTCCAGCTCACTTACGAGCACGCGTTGTTTCCTTGCTGCACTCTCCGCCGGGTCCGGGCAGTTTATGTATTGGAGAGTAACCTCTCGGAGTTCCTCCATCACCTCCTCCCTGGAAGGGATTGTAGGGTCCGGGGGAAAATCCACCTCATTCAGATTTCGTCCCACTGAGGCTCTAGGGGGTTGAAATGGAGCGCTTGGAGGAGTAGCTTCTTGGGCAAGTAACGGAGATCTTGCTCTCCATTGTTTTGTGGCCCTATTGCTTCTTTCAATATGATTTCCACTTTCCTGTTCCTCGTCAGCTGGAATGTTCAGCGGTGATTTTGCTCGCCATTGAAGGATTGGAGAGACACGGTTCCTTGTACTGTGGTTATTCCGTCCCGGAACCTCACCGTAATTGTTGAGTCGGTGTCTCGTATATGGGGGAGAAGAGTATTCCCTCTCGTCGTTATCTCTATCATGTTCCTTACTACGAGCATGGTCGTGTGGCAGCCTCGGAGCGATTTTGTTTTTCGGTCCTGTTGGGCGAAGGACTGCCGTTGAGACTCTGTTTCCAAACGGCTTTCCATGTCGATCCAGACGTTGTTGATAAGGTCTGTTATCACTTTCCGGCGCTGTTGTTGGGATCCAAGGACCAGGGTGAGAGGAAATGGGTATTGTCTGACGATGAGTGATTCCCTCAGCATTAGAGTCAGTCTGGTGTGTGGTTACGAGGGTGGGTCTCTCCGGATAGTGAGACTGCAAATGAGATAAGCGGTAGCAATTAGAGGAATGGTTACCCAAATACTCATAGTGAAGTGAGATAATGCTCTCTTTGCCTGAGTCGAAGTCCATGGCTGCTTCCATTATCAGCGGTTTTAAACCATCCACCATTACCCGGACTCGTGCTGAAGTTCTCGTAACCTCATAGGTTTCGAGTTCTCCCAATTCCAAGCCAACGTTACGTACTACCTTTTCATGCCAGTAGTGAAGAGGAATCCCTCTAAGTGAGATCCAAAAAGGAATTTGCGAGGGAAAGTTTGATGAAATGATCGGTTCCCAGCGTTGAACAATTATAATCCAGGTTCCATTTCTTTGCCAAATACGGTAAGACAGAGCTCATCTTCTGTTCCTTTGGGTTCGTTAAGCGGCCGACAAGTGTGAGTAGATTCTCCTTGATGAGTTCCGATGGGTCGAAGGCCGGTGCGCGCATACGGAGTCTTGGTGGTCCTGAGGGGTTGCCTACGACGGCTTTACCCTTTTCTTCTGCCGAGAATCTCCGATTCATTGTCGAGAAGAGACGCTAGTAGATGCTCTGTTTCTAGCGAGGTGTTGGTTATGGAGTCCTTGAAACCTGGTGTGGATTAATGACGGTGGGGCAGCGTTTCTTGTATTTTGCGGTGGCTAGGATGGTACGAATGATGACGGAGCTTGGTATTGCCTGTGGTAGAATTGATATAGCGTAACTCTACCGTCCGACTAGAGGAGTTCCGTCGACCCTAGTGGTGAGCGCAAAGTTCAAGTCCGTGCAAACCGTCGGAGCTTCATCGGAGCGCAAACGGTCGAGATTACCATCGAAAACCAGGCGGTGGTGTCGTAAAGTCTCCGCCCTCCGGCGGTTTGGGGGTCGGGGTCCGTCGTGTAAAGCAGGGTTTCTTTTGAAGAAACTTCTACAAGTGGAAAAGAGAACTAGGTAGGTGAGATGTCAGGCGGTGGCCAGAAAGTCAACTTTCCAAAAGGGTGACAAAAACCGATCGGGAAACGGGAAGCGAGGAACTATGGACCGGGAGACAAAAACCCCTTTGGTTTTCGTGCCTGAGAGCGTTTATACTTTAGTGCCTGAGATCTTTGAGATTCACCTTAAGTTAAGAGTGTATGTTAAGAAACATCTAATTTTAGTTGTCCAATGGTTGTTTCTTAAGTTAAGGGTTCTTAAAAAAAAATTATGATTGAAAATAAAAGGAAGAACATGAAAGAAACAAAACAAGACACAAGAAAATAAGACAAAACAAAACAAGACACAACATGTGAAAAATCTAATTCTAAAACAATTCCGAAGGGTAGCAAGAACACAAACATACATAATAATCAAGAACAAGACACAACAAATCTGACAGAGACAAAACAAGAATACAAACACATATAAAAAACCCCTATGCAATAGAGAACAACGAGATAAGAAGAAGCAAAAACTCACAGAAAATTGGGGTTTAGATCTCAACACTTTGATTTTTACACCTTTCCCATCAGGTCCAACAGAGATTAGATCATCCTTGCATGAGACAGAACCTCCTAGTGATTGAGGATTTCTATCTCCTTGTTTGCTCCATCTTCTGAGATTTTGATTTTCTCCACTTGACAACCAACTGCCTCCAGCACCTGCATTGGGTTTGAACAATCTTCAAATCAAGTTCAGTCTGAATCTGAAAATGAATGATATACAACAAAATTACCATTGCTGCACGATGGGACTGATGGTGTCGAGTCTTCTCTGATCTCAAGTTCCCTCACTCGCTTCTGCGCATTGAACAAGGACAACATGAGCTGGACAAGAGAAACAAGACAAGATCCAATGCATGAACAGTGAGACTAACCTTTAGTTTATCAATCTTTTCCAAAGCTTTTTCAAGTTTCTCACACAATAAGAAGTTTCTACACGGGTTGCAAAACCACCTGTTGAGTATTGGTTTTAATACCTCTGATTTTAATAAGCAAGTGTTTGTTCGTTGATATTTCTTGAAGAGCCTCCCACCTCTTTACTTTGTCCTTGGCAAGTTGCTTCATACATTGACGCACCTGAGAAGAAACACGACAAAAAGATATTATTTCATATTTCTAATAATCAAATGGTCTAGTATGTAAGCTTGGTTTGAATCAATCAA
>NC_027749.1:47335438-47366470 GCF_000695525.1 Brassica oleracea var. oleracea
TTAGGAATCAGTTAACAAAGTACCTGATCGGACTCTTCAACATTCACCTTATTCTGCTCCTCCAGAGCTTCATGCTCCAACGAATCATCATCATCTATGTCTTTGAAACGTAAAGTCCATTGCAACTGACTGACGCGGTAACCATTGTTTTGATTCCCTAAAATCTTTGTCCTTGCTTTCTCTAGCCTCTTCACTGCACGTCTCATCTCTGAGCTTTCCAAAGAGGCAAAAACAGGGAAGCCCAGAACAGAGAACCCTAGAAGCACCATCACATCCTCTAACGTTACAGTTGCTTCACCCCAAGGAATGACGAGTGATTTGGTCTCAGGACACCAATTCTCAGCTAGGGCTTGAATCAGAGACGGGTCTTCACGGATTTTGAAAGTCGATGCCTTGATAGCTTCAAAGAACCCAGCTTTTCTCCAGGTGGGTTCGTGCAAAGCTTCCATCTTTCGCATCTGGGATCTGAACTTACGATTTGGACACAGAAACCCATTGGCGAAACTCCTCAAAGACGGAACCTTTACGTCTGATGAAGAAACAGAGACACGTTGACGACAACGACGAGGAAGCTCGGCTACAGGACCATCAATGGAGAAACAAAGAGAGAAAGAAAAGAAGAAACGCGACGGAAGCAATCCTCTAGCCAATTGCTTTGTCACACTTGCACAAGAGACGTCGCTTGCCATGCTTAATTAAAATAGGCCTCTTCTCTTTTTTTCCTTTTATTTTATTTTTTTATTGTAATTAGGTTAAGAACCCTACTTAAGAGTCTCCAATAAATCTGCTCTTAGCTGTCCAACGGTGGATTGGACATGAGTATCTTAACTTTTTAAATAATGAAAAAATGGCAAAAGAGGAGAGAAAATGTCAGAAAGTATGTATGCAGGATATTTTAACTCCATTAAAAACTACCTTGCCAAATGTCACTATATGATTAATTAGATTTCTGTTATCACTTAAAATTTAATTCAATAATCTATTTAAATCAAAATATTGTTATTATAATTTTTACATAATCATTTAAGTTTCTAAACCGTTGGACATGCTCTTACACCTTTTATAACCAAATATCCATCACATGTTATCTTAGTGCTTACACAAAAAAAATATTATAGTTATTTGTGGTGTCGAGTGACACCGCAATGATTCATGTGGCTCCGTCCCTGGTCAGAACTGCCATCTGCATAACAAAAAATCAAGTGAATATGTTTTTTCTTTCTAGTTGAATCTGACAAAAGAGATAGCATTTGAAGTTTTCAGTTCAATATATGATAAAGCTAACCCGCATCTTCTTCTTGCTTCTGTTGCTCTCATCATCACTTTCTTCGTCGTCTGTTTTTGAGATATTCATGACTCGTGCACCGCATCCTTTTATCTCTTCAAGGGTAGGATTTTGCTTGTGGCTGCCAAAGCTGCTGCCGCAGGAACACCCTTCATAATATCCATCATAATGGCTTTTATAAAACTCAAGTAGTACAACGTTGTTGTTCGGTTCAGATGGCGAGTCATCCACTCGTTTTATTTGTAAATGTAAGATGAACAAAACCAGATGATCCATCTCGTACGTGCATGTGTCCACTAGAACATCACAAGGAATCTCTTCTTTTTGGCCTCGAAAGGACTGACGAACTGTTAATCTGGCGGGGTAGTGTCTTGAAGGTCCAACCACGATGCAAGTTTTAAGTAATATAGATTCTTGAGAAAGAGAGCTCTCAGACAAAAGGATACTTAGGGAACTTCCACAAGCTCGATGCATGAAATACATAGGCACTTCTCCACCTGGCATAACGGCCACGTTTCGGTATGATTGTATAATGATTTCCTGTGCATCTCGATCCAAATTGAAGCAATTATGGAACTTGAAAGGAGCCACTTGCGGAAATCTGAAAGAAATATATGAAGACATATCAAAGACATCATTGTGTGGCCGTCCTGGTAAGTGGTCACAGATTGTTGTGATTCCTCCACAGTCTGAAAAGTCTGCCTTATCACATTCCAATTTTAAAATCTCTGCGGATATGTTCTTTAAATTCTTGCACCGACGCATTGTTAGTTTCTTGAGACGAAACATGTTCTTAATCCAGGAAGGAACTTCTTCAATCACAGTGTCATCTAGATAGAGAAGTACAATGCTGGTTGAAATCTGAGGAAAAATTCTCAGTTTTGAGCATCCGCTGAGATAGAGCTCTTTAAGAGTAACCAAGTTGATGTCGACTGGTAGAGCCTCGAGCATTGTGCATCCTTCCATGTTCAAGCGCTTGAGTTGGTAGAGATTCCTAATTGAAGAAGGAAGCATAACCAAGCTTTTACAATTTTTGAGTTCCAAATACCTAAGGCCGATGGCCATTGAAAGATCTGGAATTTCAACGAGGCTTTCACATCCTGACAAATGCATCCCCCAGAGTTTTCCAAGCGACTGAAAAATGAACAAGAAACATATCATGTCTTCGATTTAGAAAGGCTCTAGGTAAGAACACCAAATTATAACATTAACAAACTTTATACTAGTTAAAAGTGTGATGAGCACAAAGATATTAATAGAGAAAAAGACAAAAATAGCATTAAATCAAGTTTTTGTTCCCAAACTAGCACTCAAGGTCAAAAGTCACAAAAATAACACTTAATGTTTTATCAAAAGTCACAAACTTAGGGTTTAGAGTTAAAAGGTGGGGTTTAGGGTTTAGGGTTTAGGGTTTAGAGTTTAGAGTTTAGGGTTTAGGGTTTAGGGTTTAGAGTTTAGAGTTTAGGGTTTAGGGTTTAGGGTTTAGAGTTTAGAGTTTAGGGTTTAGGGTTTAGGGTTTAGAGTTTAGAGTTTAGGGTTTAGGGTTTAGGGTTTAGGGTTGAGAGTTGAGAAATGAGGTTTTGGGGATAAGATTTCAAATTTTGAAAAATAAAAAAATTAAAATTTTCAAAGGATAAATTTAGAAATATGCTATTTTAGTCATTTTAGTTTTTGAGTGTTATTTTTGTGATATAAACTTAGAAAGGTACTATTTTGGAGATTTGTCATATTAATATGACACTAACAAAAGTTACCTTGACCCCTCCCCATAACTTCTTAAGCCTGCCACTACTCATAACAAGGTACTCCATATCTTCTGGGTTGAAATTAGGTGGCATACAACTCAGTGGTACATCATCCCAATAAAGTTCTTTAAGGTGAGGGATATTCTCAATCCAAGAACTATCTTCTTCTCCTTCTAATGCAGTTTCCTCTAAGTAAAGCGATCTAATGTTCCTTGATATACGAGGAAACGTTCTCAGCTTTGAGCATCCGTTAAGATTGAGGACTTCAAGAGATTCCAAGTCGACATCAGCTGGCAGAAAGTTAAGGTTTGAGCATTTCGACATGTCCAATTCAGACAGTTTACTGAGATTCCCAATCGAGGAAGGTAATGTCACCAAAGATGTGCATCCCGAAAGCCTCAATCCATACATTTTACTGAGATTCCCAATTGAGGAATGAAGAGCCACCAAAGATGAGCATCCCCAAAGCTTCAATTCCTTGACATTTATGGCTTTTGAAAGATCTGGAATCTCTTTCAAATCTGCAGAATAACTCATATCCATCTCCTTCAGACTTCCAAGAAACTGACAAATAAAAGGGGGGAAATCAATACAAAATATATTCACTAATTGAAAAATGCAAAATTACAATTTTTTCCATGTTCTTTTTTTTTTTTTTATGTTGGATGTTGCATGCATCTAGATGCAAATGTTCTAATATTGTTTTTTTTTGTGCACTATTACATTTGCATTTTGATGCAAAATCAAGAACATCTTAAAATTTAAATATTTGTATAGCTTGAATGCAGAAGACGAATATCAAAATCCAAAATACTTAATACTCTTTAGTATAAATATAAAACAATTATTTTCTATCAATAATAATTATTTTTATTACATATAAAATTTTAAACAAAAAACATGTTTCCTCGCTAATATATATATATGCTTCTTGTCAAAACCGCAAAATCAAGTTTTTTGTCAAAACGTAAAATCAAGTTTTTCTGCTAAAATCATAATATATTTTTTTCGGCAAAACTGCAGATCATGTTTTCCGGCAAATCGTAAAATAAAATTTCCCACCAGAATCACAAAATCAAGATTTTCCATAAAAATTTCTGATCAAAACCTCAAGCTCTGCATTTTATTTAAATACATTAATTAATTTATAATTTATAATATAAATTATGTACTTTTAATCTTATTACTAATAGCTTTTAAATGTTATTATAAAATCAAAAAGCGAACAATTTAGCATCATAATATTGTATCATGATGCAATTACTAACTACAGAAACAACTATATTTGGATGCAACATCCATATGCTATATTAAGATGATGCATTTAGATGCTACATCCAAATACAAAACAAACATGATCTTTACTGTTTTAAAATGGAAAATTAATTGATCTTTTTTTTGTGTTTCAAAAAAAAAAAAATGATCTTTTTAAAAGTAATACCTGAGTTCCTTCCCACAACTTCTCAAGCTTACTATACTCCATTCTAAGTTCAACCAGACTTTCCACTCTAAAGTGAGAAGGCATACACTTGGATGGATATTCATCCCAACGTAGAAATCTGAGTTTGCGTGGAAAATAATTCAGGCCTCGATCAGGTAAATACAGTCTGCCTTTTCCGGTCTCCCTTGACCACAAGGATTTGTAAAAGTTTAGAAGTTTCAGATTATGCATTCCGCGAAATGAATTTTTATCTATAAACAATTCCTCGTTGATTTCTGACATGTTCAAGTACATGGCTAGAGTATTTTTTGGGCCCTGGAAAAAAACAAAAACAAAAATACTCATTGTACCGTAACAATCCCTATATTGATAAAACACCAAATAACAATCACAATACAAAGCCATGTAAAAACTCACAGTATTATCGGTAAGTACATCACATGTATCCTCAAGTTCCGTCAAGAACCTACGATTGTTGATGGTCTCTGCACGATCGATTTCTTTACCCAACATCTGTAACAAACTGTGCATTCCAACAAATTCTGTTGATTCCCTACGTATTAGGGACTTGTCATTCAGTATTTTGAGCCCAATTTCAGCACTATCTCCAAGCAAGTCTTTTAAGAAATTGACGTTACGACAATCGGATAAGCATGCAATCCAAAGGAACAATTCTTGCTCTTTGACATCTAACCTATCATAGCAGACTTTTAGTGTATTCTTGATTTTACCATCCAAACTATTCAGGAGCCTGGGCCGCATCTTCACCCACTCCTCCTTGTTCATCCCTTTCAACGACGAACCCAAGACACTTAGACCTAAAGGGAGATTACTTGAATGCAGTACAACTTCCTCTGCGAGTTCTTCGAAACCATAAGGCGGAGAGTTTTTCCCAAACGCAGATCGACAGAACAGCTGCATAGCCAGATCATACGATGGGAGCTCCACCTCATAAATAAGCTCAATCTTTTGAGACTTTAAAAGTTTCCTATCTTGAGTTATCACAACGATTCTGCTCCCGGATCCAACCAAACTAGTTTGATCCATCAAGGTGTTTAGCACATCAAGATCATCCACATCATCAACGATGATAAGAACTTTCTTATGCATTAGCGTTTGTTTTGCCACACCTGGATGACGTATCTTTACGTCCTTTTGACATGAAATTTCCGACAGAAGTCGTTCATCCAAACACAACTTCATTTTATTATCATCCCACGTTTTTTTACGCTTGTAAGAGACGAAGAAAGCATGTTTGTGGAATCGGCTAGAGAGTAAACTAAAAAGAGCACTTCCTATAGTACTCTTACCTACCCCTGAAGGCCCCCAAATTCCTAACTTCATAACCTCCTCAGACTCCAAACACAAAAGCGAATTCAACTTCTCAAAATGAGCTTCAACCCCCACAATGTCACTAAAATCATTTGATGGTATCATAAGTTTATTGAACACATCCTTTGCTATATGCTCAATCATTTTTGCTTCGCCTTCAACAGTCCTGAAAATTAATAGATTAGATGTCACTAACAGACACTTGAAATATATTCAAATCAAATTGATAAAGAAACAAACGTACCAATTCTTAGAATCCTCTCCGGCCAAATTTGCTACATCAGCAAGTGCTCGAATCCACCTTTCTCTGTCACCTTCTGTTTTGTCTTTGCATGTTTCTTTAAACCTCTCGCCGAATTCTCCAGTCTGCTTTCTAACCTCAGAGGGATCGACATGGTAAAAAATCGGTATGACCATCTGATCCAGATCCTTAAAGCAATTGTGGATCTCCACCAGTTCGTTCAAACACCATGTTGACGAGGCGTAGTTCTTAGAGAAGATGACGATTGCGATCCTAGAGTCTTTTATCGCTGATAAAAGCTCAGGTCCGATAGGGCGGCTTCTGTCGATGCCATGGTCGATGAATGTAGTGATCAAGTTGCGTTCAAGCTCCATGAGAAGATGGCTGAGGAATGTGTTTCGGACATCTTCTCCACGAAAGCTCGGGAAAACATTGTACGTCCAGTTGCGAGAAGTAGTAGTAGAAGAAGAAGAAGCCATGGAAAAAGGATAGAGAAGAGAGCTGTTGTAATTATTGTGGTGAAGAACTCAGGAAAGGGTGTATAGACATACATAAGAGTAAAGGAAGCGAAGACCAAGACTTGTAGGATTCCATTTTTCCATTCAAACCACGCAACAAATTTATCCGTAATTTGAAAGAAATGTGAAAAGCAATAATGGTCACATCCAACTTTAACTAAAAGAAAAGACAAAACTCATGGGCCATAGCCATAAATTGTTAATTAACCTGATGAGCCGATAAATTTACATAAAATTATAATCCTTTAACTATCAACAAAAAAAATATTTGATTAGTATTGCTATAGTTTTGTAATTGTTAATGCACACTTACAATTATTTTGACAAAATGTATATATTATACAAAATATAATATATAATTTGATGTATGTATATTTAGTTTATTTTTATTAACATGATATATATATATATATATATATATATATATATATATATTTTTTTTTAATGATGAGATGATATATAAGGTATATATGATGTATTAGTTATTAATATATTTCATAACATTTACCAAAAATAAATATTTATAAAAAAATTATAACATTGATATAAGATTTATTAGTCATTACCATATTTGAAAAATTATACCAAAAAGTATAAATTTTATATAAAAATTATACATGTCATTATTAAATTGAAGCTATGTCATATTTTCGAAAGTCATGTAATATTTTTAGAGAGAATATGATGATTCTAGCTATACAAATCATTGCTTGAATAGTGGTTCTATTATTAAAATTTAATTTTATTAATAGTTATTAAATCATTTTTTATGGTTTTTAAAAATCTAAGTTTTGATAAATGTGGTATTTGTGTTTAGGCCTCAAAAGCAAAATATCATAAAGGTTTGTAGCAATTTAAAGGTTAGGATTTACGTGGCACTGGGCTTTAAATGGCGCTAGGCTGTAGATCGTGCTTGTGAAGATGATTATGATCAAAGGAACGAAAATCATATGTAAAAACAACCACATTTCCTGCGTAATGGGTTTCCTGGCTAAGTACTAAATGAGGCGCGTAATGGGTTTCCTGGTTAAGTACTAAATGAGGCACGGCGTACGGATGTTTTACGGCTGTTGATGTTGACCACGTGAATGTTTTTTTCTTTTTTAACTTAAAAGGATTAAACCTGGGTTATTAAAGACACCGACAAAACCATCAGATGAGAGGTGCAAATTACAGATAAACTCTCTCCCGAATATTGAAATGGGCTGAAATGCAGTAGTTCATATCCATGTAAAGTGACCAAGAAAATATGACTACAAGCTCCCGGTACAGATAAATCGAACCTGAAATGTGGTGACATCCCAACTCTTTCCTCTTATCACTTGACTACAAGCTCCCGGTCTTGACCAAGTGAATGTTGTTCTCTATTATTGCTTGTTTACTTCACTGTCATACTGAATTTATAAAATGTTTAACATTTTCAATTTATTATTTAACCATTGCTATATTTAGTAATCAATTAGTCATAATTATCTTATAAACGCACCAATTTCTAACTGATGTGCTAGTCGTACAAATCATTTAATAACGCTTAAAATTGTTTTCAAAAAGTTTATTTGATTATGAATGTTTAATTAAATAATATAAAATTAATCAAATGTGGTATTTTGTCATATTTTTGATTGCTAGATATACTACGTTTGTTTTGTCTTTGTATTTATTTAGTTTTGCAATTGATCGTCAGAGTGAACTAAGCTTTTCATCTTTTAAGAAAACAGTGTTTGCTATTCATGGAGACAAAGCACCGGGGCCGGACGGTTTCTCAGCCAATTTTTACCAAGGTTTTTGGAACATTATAGGGGGGAGTTTGCATGGAGAACAGAGACTTCTTTGTCTCCGGCCAACTCCAAAGACGATTTAACGAGACTCATGTCCGTCTAATCCCAAAAATCAAAAGCCCGAAGACGGTTATGGACTACAGACCCATTGCACTCTGCTCCACGCATTATAAAGTTATCGCCAAGATTTTGTGCAAGCGGCTGAAACCTATTCTTCCTACTCTTGTGTCCCCTCACCAGTCGGCGGCAGGCCGATCAATCTCGGATAATGTGTTAATAACCCATGAAATCCTCCACTACCTCCGAACCTCATCAGCTAAGAAGCATTGCTCAATGACCGTTAAAACAGACATGAGCAAGGCTTATGACAGATTAGAGTGGAGTTTCTTGCGAGATGTGATGACCCGGTTTGGCTTTCATCCGACTTGGGTTCACTGGATAATGGAATGTGTCAGCTCCGTATCGTACTCCTATCTCATTAATGGTAGTGCGAAAGGTTGCGTTAAGCCATCCTGAGGGATCCGCCAGGGAGATTCTCTCTCCCCATATCTATTTATTTTATGTTCGGAGGTGTTGTCAGGGCTCTGTGTGAAAGCACAAGAGCAGGGAATGTTACAGGGCATTAAGGTGGCCCGAAACTCTCCATCACTAAATCACCTCCTTTTCGCGGATGACACTATGTTTTTCTGCAAGAGTAAACCAGTTTCATGTCGAGAGTTAGTTAACATCCTGGAAAAGTATGAAATTGCCTCGGGCCAAAGCATCAACCACGTTCTCCTCCAAAACACCCGTCGAAGTTCGCAGAAGAGTCAAAGCTACAATAAACATTATGGGAAAGGGGGGCATTGGAAAGTATCTTGGCCTACCATAGCATTTCACCCGAAAAAAGAAGGATGTATTTGCGGGCATAGTGGACCGCATTAGACAGAAGTCCCATAGTTGGACGTCACGATATCTTAATGGTGCAGGAAAGCAAGTTATGTTGAAAGATGTGTTATCGGCTATGCTGTCTTGCGCCATGTCGTGTTTCAAGTTACCTAAATGCCTTTGCCAACAGATACAGATAGTCCTCACCCGCTTTTGGTGGGACGCCAAACCGGATGTTAGGAAGTTGTCCTGGGTTGCCTGGAGTAAACTCACCTTACCGAAGAGAGAAGGAGGCTTAGGCTTTAGAGAAATTGAAAAGTTTAATGAGGAGTTACTCGCAAAGCTTGCTTGGAGAGTACTCAAGTTTTCCACCTCCTTGCTGTCTCAAGCACTGATCGGTAAATACTGCCACACTAACCATTTTCTCACCGCAGCAGCACCCAACTCTGCTTCGCATGGCTGGAGAGGTGTACTGGCAGGAAAGGAGGTCCTCTTAAAAGGATTAGGATGGATCGTTGGCACCGGGCAGAATATTAACATCTGGTCTGATCCCTGGCTTTCGACATCCTATCCACTCTTCCCCATGGGACCTCCGACTGAAGCTAACAAAGATCTAAAATTCTCTGATCTCTTAGAAGTGAATTCGATGGAATAGGACTTGAGTGCAATCAGACTGCATTTGCCTCAGTATGCGGATCTGATCAAGAAAGTGATTCCTAGTGAATACCAAATGGAAGATGAGATGGTTTGGTTACCAGAAAGGTCCAAAAACCACTCTACCAGAACGGGTTATGCTCTATGCAAAGTGAACCGAGATCAAGAGAATGGAGACCTCAACTGGTACCCTTGCATTTGGCAGGTTAAAACATCACCAAAGCTAAAACATTCTCTGGAAAATAAAAAGCAATGCTCTTCCGGTATGGGCAAACTTATTGAGAAGAGGGGTGGAGGTAGAAGGGCGTTGCAAAAGATGTGGACTTGTGGAAACTGAACGTCATGTCCTCTTCCAATGCCCTTTTGCAACTAGAGTTTGAGACTTAGTTCCCGCATTACAAAAACCTGACCCAACACTCGTCACTTCTACTGACTCCCTACTCCAAGCGAGCAGACGAATCCTCAACCTACCGCCGACGGGTTTCAGTGAAGCAGCTTAGTATCCTTGGATCTTTTGGTACCTGTGGGTTGGGAGAAATAAATTATTGTTTGAGAACAGGGAAGGATCAGAACAAGAGGTGGTTGTGGCAGCAATTAAAGAAGCCAGAGTATGGCAAGCAGCTCAACAAGAGAAGGAAAAGACAATTCGGGAGAAACGAGTCCAGATCCCGATTGGTCGTACCAATTCATTGGAGACTCAGTTCTTTGTAGATGCAGCGTGGAATGCTGGCACCAGTGGTGGAGGATTTGGCTGCATCTTTAAAGACAAAAACGACAAGGTCCTCCATCAAGATTCATCAAACCGCAGCAATGTCGGCTCTGCGCTAGTTGCAGAAGCTCTTGCGGTTAAAGATGGCCTAAAGGCAGCTCGGTCTTGGGGTTTGTGTAACCTGATCATTCGATCAGATTCCAAGTCCCTTATTCTGGCCATCACGACAAAGGAAAAGATATTAGAAGTCCAAAGAGTTCTTTTCGATATTTTTCATTTGTGTAAGGTGTTTTCGTCTATTTGTTTTCGTCTATTTGTTTTCGTCTATTTCTTTCTATTATGTACTCAGCGGAAATAATGCCGATGCAGATGCCTTAGCTAAGGCCGCTCTGCACAGGCTCTCTAACTTTGTGTGAGTTTTCTATTTAAGTAATGAAGGTTTGTTCAAAAAAAATATATGGTCAATCGTATTCGTATCAGATGCATTATTTGTATTCTGTCAAAACTTGGTCGAAGTCTATGTTAATAGCTAGATAAATGGAGTTTGGTGTATATTAAAGGACAAGTGTGTTGTCTTCTATTTTGTACTGAAGTCCGTCCATGTGGTTAATAAAAATGTGTATAATGGGCTTACTTTTCTCCTATAAATCAACTTAAAAAGAGAGTGAGTGAGAGATCAACACTTCCTTTTCTTTATTTTTCACACTACATTTGTCTGTTCTTACAAGACATTGGGTTATGCTACACACCCTTTTGTCTGATCCTAATAGTTTTGAACCGTGGAGTAAGCCAAAAAACCTTGTAAGCTACCATTGCTCTCACTCACACTAGTACTATACGAATTTCAAGATGTAATTTATGTATCATAATCAGAAGAACGTAACAAATATATTTCAAAGCCAAACATACTTAGGCATGAGAAATCAGAACACAAAACAATGGTAGAAAACAGGAAACAAGTCAGAACCATAAGTAGACAACACAAACATGGAACACTGACTTATCTTGATCCCCAATTCTAAAGATCTATCTAATCCTGTGAGAGACAATATGCCTCTTCTAATCTGTTTTCTGAATACTCTCTAGGAACTTGGTTCTTACAGAAAGGTCACTCGAAAACCGACCTAAAACCGCAACTGTAGCTGTGCTACTCCCAAACTTCTCAATCCCCCTAGAGATCATACAAGTATGCTCAGCTTCCGCCACCACAATTATATCCCCACTAACCTGTGGTGACAATGTCTCCGCTATTTGCCGAGTCATCCTCTCTTGCACTTGCAGCTTAAACCCATAAAACTTTACAACAGACTCCACCAACGACCTCTCAAGAGCTTTTGGTCCATCATCACAGAAGTAGCCAATATGCACAACTCCATAGAAAGGAAGCAAATGATGCTCACACATTGACCAAAACTGAATATTCATCTCACAACTCAGCCTTCTCTCCTTGAGGTTGTAATCAAATCTATTCAGTTTCATCTCAAAGTTAACATACTGGAACTTCATCATCCATTTTAGAAACCTGGTTGGAGTGGAAACTAGCTCTTTCCTTGAGGGATCTTCTCCTAAAGCTTTCAGGATAGAGACTACAGCAGAAACCATTCCCGAATCTGCTTCTTTGGATGAGTTTTCAATAACAAACGGGCACCAGTCTTTCATAGAGACATCTCTACGCAGTTTGAACTTCAAAAGACTCAGAAACTCACACCAAAGCTCCGAACTTTCATCCTCAAACCCCCCTGAACCGGAGGTAACCGTTAACTCCACAAAACCGGGAAAGTGGGGATGCGAGCATTGGAGAACAACAGCGACTCCAGATGGTTCCACCCAATGCTGCAGAGCCGAACATATCTCACCAGCTAAACGCTGAGGCTCCTGGAGCCGCTTAGCAAAAACGTCTGCGACTCTAGAGAACTTGCTTAGTCCAAGAACACGTCCCCCAGAAGGGACGTATCCTATATGACACTTGACTCGAAAAGGAAGCAAGCAGGATTCACAGTAAGAGTAATGGTCGAGGTCTCGGATCACAACAAGACCACCAACTCCTCCCGCTTGCCCATCGGCTAATCCCGTCTCTGGAAACAGAGCACTCTGCACAAAGTCCTTTACTTTTTGCTTATAACCTGAGATAAAAGAACATTATTAATCAAACCCACAAAGCAAAAACTAAACTTTAAGACAAATCAGATCCAATAGATATATACCTCTGGTTCCTTGTCGGAGAGCCTTGGCGACACGAAAGGGAGTCTTTTTAATGCCTTCACGGTTGATATCCTCGCCGAGACCTTTTAGTATAACTTTGACAGCTTCCTGGATCGCTATGGTCTCTGGTTGTAACTCGAAAGGAAGATCGAGGCAACCGTTTTTCATCCCATTCTCAATCTCCACATTGAAATGCTCTTCATCTAATAAGTTCATTGGCAAATCCGAATCTAATCTCTGGACAGAACACCACTTAAGTTTCCGAATCTCTAAAAAAGGAACCGACACTCTAATTACAAAGAATCTCTTCTCTAAAGCTCTATATATTTTTGGATAATACGCGGAAGGTGTACAAGGGAGAGAGAAGGCGAGTGGTGGGGTCGACGTTTGATCCGTTCAGGAATGTGTGGATTCGTTAAGTCAGTTTGATGGATCTGAGAGGTTTAGCCTATCACCATCAGCAAAAAGAAAGTTTCCATTTTTGAACGTAATGGCGGCGAAGACCTTTCTTTGTCCCTCTCCCTTTATTCTTTTTTTTCTCTTGCCCAACCCTGCCCTAGTTAGAACACGAAACATTTACGCAATATGTCACATTACCTCTTATTTATTACATTCTAAGACATTTTCTACCCTTGAGACACTTTTTCTTAACTTTTTCTTGTTACATCATTTGAAAAAATAGATATAAATAAACTTGCATTAATTAATAAAGTCACGTGAATTGCTGTAAGCCATTGATTCAATTACATATTGGATGGTCAAGATTTGTTCTCTCTCCCTTTCTTCTGTGAATCTCAGCCGCCGTCAAAACCATCACAGCCCTCGTTAAAACTCTCCGTCACGAATATGATAGAGTCACGAGCGCACGAGCTCGAATGCGGGTAACCCTAACCACGGTGAGGTTCTTCAACCGAGCCGCTGCACTCGTTGTCACCGTCAAGCTCCGGTCACAGAGAAGCTTCTGGTGCTCCTATGTACCTATTTTCCTTCTTCATCTTGTTTCATTTTACCACCGACAATCGCATCTAACAAATCAACATGAAATCAAAAGCAATAAGACCAAGTCAAATGATTTGAGGTTGTCTTTCATTTTGTTCCTACCAATGAGCTAAGAATCCCCAAATTTTCTGCAAAATTCGTAACCCTAAGGAACTGGGGAAAAAGATGAAATAATTACGATAATGCCATTAATGAATGAATTATTAAAAAAATTGTGCACACATAGACATGTGTACATTCTAAGTGTACATGTAGATGTTTGTGAAAACTATTAAAATCACCCATATATTATGTACACTACTTTATATTAGACGATTTTAGTTGATATTAGATGATATTGACCCTTAAAATATTCAAACTTGCAATTATATGTTAAAATCAAATAGATGTACCGATGAATTGGTGTACATGTGGAAAATAAAATACATGTGTACACGTTGACAATATAGACCTTTCAAATACTTAAATTTGTAAATGTATAAAATTTATACGGTGTATATAGAAATCATTGTATAACTGAACTTATGTACATGTGAATCATTGACCATGATATTGAACTTTTTGGTTTTTGATTAAAGAGAGATCTTACAATTTTTCTACATTGGTCATTACTTTGTACAATTTTAGCTTATATGTACACTACAAAAATACATATCAATGCGAAAAGTTTTACTTAGAATCAACAGTCATCTTGCTACTTTGCATTATGTGACCAAAACATCTAAAAATATTATAGTATCATGCAAAAAACATTCATCCTTCAACACCAACAAACATGTCAAAAATAAATCACTTATGTACACGCCCAAAATTGTACATATACTCGCTTACACATGTAAGCACTAGGTGTTGTACACATGTACATATTTGCTTGTACACATGCACACACTTGCTTGTACACAATTAACATAGGCTCAAATGCATCACCATCTCTCCACTCATGTTTTCTAAATTTGTGCCCAACCTTTCAGAAGCTCAACCATGTTGGCAACTTTATGATAAAAAAATTGACTATCAACCCCAACCATCCTCTTTGTCCTCCCCACACTCCACCATAGGTTGCACAGTCAGCAGCAAACATAGAAACACGGCAAACCAAAGCAAAATCAATACACACCTCAACCACAAACCATATAAGCATAGTATATAAAGTACACATGTACACATATGTACATCACATGTAATGTGTACAACCTTAAACGCTCGTACAAGTGTACAAATAGTTACCTGAGGAACATGCTCAGCCTCTTGCACCTCCGCCAAAACCAATCATAGGTTGACAGTCAGCAGCAAACATTGAAACACGGCAAACCAAAACAAAATCAATATACACCTCAACCGCAAACCATATAAGCATAGTATGCAAAGTACACATGTACACATATGTTCTTGTTGTACACATGTACATCACATGTAACGTGTACAACCTTAAACGTTCATCGTCTCCATCTCTTCAAATGCCTAAGCCAGGCCGGTATAGCTTCAAATGCCCACAACTGAAGCTTGTCGTCTCCATCTCTTCACTACATTCAAGCACAAATCCCAAAACTGAAACCCTTTGCTGCATCCCAAATTTTGAAACCAAAATCCCAAAACTCGGAATTCACAAAACACATCAACGATCTTAGATAACTCCCAAATTAGAGTCCTCTCGCGGACCAAACCCTAATCCGAAACTTAAACCTGAACGCATTCGAGACGAGAAAAAGATTTAACCTTTGTCTTTCTCCTTTGATGTCCGCGACGACATCGTCTTCTCCGTCAGTTTCCACCGTATAAACATATTCAGTCGTCACCTTCTCCGCCAGAACAGTCTCTCTGTTTCTCTCCCTGTGAAAACAATTTTACCAAATCAGATCTACTTTTTTACGGGTCCAAAGATAAAATATAAACATATTTCAACTTTATTTCGTGTCCACCATCCATTATCCAATATTTTTGAATTTTAAATTTCCTAACCAGCCTAACTAAAAATAAAATATTAATTTACCTAAATGTCCATCTCTGGTTTAGCTTTTCTGAGGCTAAATGGGTCTTCAACTACAATAAACTACCTCAGTAGCACATTGTGTTCTATGGTGTAATAAAAACACAAAATGTTTGTATTTCTGTTAATAACTCATGCCACTCCCTCTCTCAATGTTTGGATTAATACTGCGGAAGAAATTCCTTTAAAACATTTCATGAATTATAATAAGATTCTGGCCAAGGTAGAAGGTCTTGGTTTAGCTCAAAAACCGAAAAGATTGCAGATTAAGTTACGGTTGGAGTAAAACAAAGTTTCGGCTATAGAAGTGAAACACTCTAGATAATTGAGAGGGTTTGCATGGCGACCTAGGATATTTTCTTGTTCATTACGCTGCACATAATCCGGTTCAAATTTAATTAAATATTCGTTGATTAAAAATCTGATAAACCCAGTAAAAACCCAAAAACTCACTATTAACCCGCGATCTGAACCATTGATCTGATAAAACACACAAAATATCTGATAGTATTTTTTTTTAAAAAAAATTGATTAAACTACTCATATTTTTTTTAATATAACATAAATTTGTGATTCTTTAGAATATTATGAAATTTTATTATGTTATCCAAATAAAAAATGATAATATAAAAAATCTTATTGATATGACAATATTATTTTATTTTCTTTATTAATATTATAAGTTTGTATTTTTATTTCAAATTTAAAAATTGATTTTAAGATAATTTTTAAAATATTCTTAAACACTCGTAATTGCCTTATCATGTACAAAATGACATTATACACAGAAAATGATATTCAAATATGTATATGATATATGGTGTAGGATATAGGATATTGGTTTGTAATGAAAATCTGCATAATATTCGAATTATCTATTTTGAATATTGATACATAGATTTATGAAAATAATAGTGTTTGTTAATTTATTTATTGTTCATGATATATTTATACTTAGAATATTTATATTAAATTTAAAGTTAACATAAATATTTTAAGATATTTTTTAGAATCCATTTAGGTATATATGTATGCCCAGAAACAAAATATTTAAATGTTATTAATGAATTTTATTAATTTCTTATAAAAATAAAGATATTTTTGAGAAAACTACAATTTTTATTAAATATATAATTTGAGAATAATCCTCTTTTAATAGTATTGATTCAACATCATTAACAAGTGAATATTATCAGGACGAGGAACAAAAGAGATGAGTATGACAAAAAAGATCGAAAAATATACCTAAACAAAGGGTGGTCTCATTCAATTCAGACTGATTTCAGAATAACGTCTGAGAAGACTTTCTGTTTCGATTTGGGTGAAAACGTGAAGTATTATTAGATAAAAAGTTACATATCATAACTTATTAGGATATTTAAGATGAACATTTAATACAAAAATAATATATCAGTAATGCCAATAATTTGGAAATATTTTAAACCTGTTTATTAATAAAATGCTCATATTTTGTATAAAATAGTTTCAATTTTGGAAGTCGAATTTATTAAAATATTTTTTTTTTGCAAACAATTTTGAATTTATTAAAATATAATATGAACATTCGACGAAATTGTTAATAGTTGATGTTTATATATTGAACTGTGTTATTTAAAAATAATTTTTGTGATATATATAAAAGTTATGGAATTCAGATTTGGTACAATAACAATATTATATCATAAATATTTTGGTTTAATTATTGGATTCTTTAATTTTATTTAAAAGTATTTTTGCGTGATGGAAATATTTTATAAAATTTTATGATTATTAAATAAGATTAGGAAATACATTGTAGTAAATTTTGTTCATGGAAAATGCATATGAATGAAAATATACTTAAATTTATGGAAAATTTAAGGAAAAAACTTAATACTAACTCTTATAATATCACATAACTCTAAGTGATAATTATATTAGTAATAACAATTATTGCACCATATTAAAATTGCTAAAATAAAGCCAGAAAAATATTTGTTGAAAAATAAATAGAATACAGTTTTTTTTTTTGCTCTACCAAACTGTAAATTTTATTCAAATTGATTAAATTTTATATTCTTCAAAACTATGGTTGTGTTAATGAAGATGTAAGCAATATTTTAGTTGAAATATATTTTGTTAAGTATATATTTAGTTACATGATGAAAATCTCTTTTAGTTTGAAGTTGAGCGCTAAGTAATTTTGTTCTAGATCTTTTTTTGGTCGAATTTTTGTTCTTGATCTATAATGTTGATTTTGGATAGAGGTGAATTCAGTATTTCTTTCTCGAATTTTAAATTTGATTTTGGAGTGTTTAGTCTAACATAATACCATTTTTTAAAAATCACATGGTTTGTACAATTAAATATGTATTTATATATCTAGGATAAAAGAGTCATTTACCTCTTTAATTAAATCTATTTTGGTCATTTTCCTCGTTAGAAACTTTTTTGTGACAAAAACTTAAATAGTATATTTAAGAAAATTGCCCTTAGATCTTACCCTTAGTGAATTATCTAGTCAATATTTTAATTTTAATAATAATTATATTTTGATACGCATTTTCAAAGCGCATAAAAAATTTTCGATGAAAACTTTACATAATCACATTTTCTCTTTATTTAAAGCAGTTTTGAGCATAAAATTCGTAACCCAAAATCTGAATCGAACCCAAACTAAAAAACTCGATCTATACCCGGTCTGAAATGTAAAAAATACCAGAAATAGTCTTGTAGGATGGTACAAACATATCCTAAGCCAAAGTGTTATTAGCCAAACCCGTACATATAATCTGAAAATTTTAAAAATCCGAAAAAATCCAAAAATCAATCTGAATGTCTAAATTAATCATAAGTATAAACATTTGAATCTTTATGTACTTCAAATATTCAGTTCTATATTTATTTTGAAATGATATATAAAAATAAGTATTTAAATTTTAAATAAGTGTCTTAAATATCTTATTGTATATTAATAAATATTTACTTCTTATCTTTTGCTTTTAAATTTTGGATTAACTTCGGATATAATCCGCAAACAAAACTAATATAACCTGAATCCGAATGATATATGATAACTTTATGAGTTTTCTGATGTGATACAAATTATAACAAAAACTGATGTATTATAACCTAACATGATCCATGCTTATAATATGAAATTATGTTTTATATTTGTCAAAATTTATTTCACTAAAATATTAATTCAATTTTTATTATAATATAAGTTAATTATATAGCGTTGAACCCGTCTCATACTTGATAAATGTTTACATTTTTATGAAATAGTTGTAAGAAACTGTAATTGTAAATCATAATATATAATTCAATATACCATATAATCAAATAATATTAATGTCAACTAAATTTAGTATTGTATGTATCAAATTCAATTATTTAAATTATATTTTAATATTCTAATTCAATATTTTAAATATCTTATTTTAATATTTTGCAGTAATAAATTGAAGTATGTTGTAATCTGTATGAATATATGTTATTATGTATATGTAATTCTTTTTATTTATAACTTATAAAACAATCAGTAAATCGATTAAGTTATGTTATATATTATTTACTATAATAATTTAATAATGAATATGAATTATGTATATATAAATCTTAAAGAAATTTTGTTTCTTATCCAATAAATCAAAATGAATTAATATGCATATGTAATAAATGAAAATAATTACGAATTTTAGTTATTTAAAATAAATATTAAAACAATAAATATCTATATTTTAAATAAAAAGATATTAAAATATATTGTTAAATGCAATATTAGAAAAGATACTCAATAATATATTTTGATCTTATTTTGAAAATATTTAAATAATATATTAAGATTTTGTGTATATTTAATAATAACTAAGTTTGTTGTATTCAATAAAACTAAATAAATGAAATGGTTTAGCTTAGACTATTTGCAAGTAGATAAAATTTGCTTATGTTTTAATAGTATTAATTTTCGAAATGATACAATAAATAAATGTTATTTCTATATTATACCTAATAATAAAATATATATCTAATTTGATTGTATTATAATATTACGGTTCAGAGCCATGTATTATATAATATACTATATACAAATGTTATATACATGATGATTTATTATGGTAAATTCTTTACCATTTTGACATCTCATCTTTACTTTATCACTTATGAAAGCATGATAAATGTAGATGCAATATAACATGGTATAGAAATACATGACTGGATTACGATTGTTACTCAATTGGAATCACTAAATATAAAAAATTCGTACATAAGATAGAATCATTTTAGTCACTGATTTATAATAAATGTATTTATAATGCTCCAAATACTGTTACATATTTTGTTGGACCTAGGGGTGTTCAATCCGGATATCGGTTCGGTTTCGGTTCGGTTTTTTTCGGTTTTCGGTATTTCGGTTAGTAAAATATAACTACCATTCTAAATCCATATTTACTTCGGTTCGGTTCGGTTTATATACCGTCGGTTTTCGGTTTATTCGGTTTTATACCAAAAAACATAATTATTTAGTTTGAGATCATATAAAATGAATTTTAGAGTCATATTGTCAACACAATCATTTATTAAAAATATATTATATGTTCAAATAAATGAACAAAAACGTAAAAATGCTTCTACCATCAAATAAAATCATCAAATCTATAATTAAAATCAGAGCCTGAAATTTTGAAAATAAAAGTATGAAACAAAACAGAAACATGAAAGAAAAGTTTTTAAATAAAGCAAAAAGATATAAAAAAACTTAGAAAATAAGATGTCTGAATTGCGATGTATTGTTATTTAATTATAGTTCAAGTGTTTTACAAATTATATAAGGTTCTTTATTACTATAACATTATGGTAATAGTTATTAACACAAATTTAACTTATATAACAAATAGATTTTCATGTATTGTTATAAAATAGATATATATTTACATGTTTCTACTTTTAATCGGTTTTATTCGGTTTATTCGGTTTAATCGGTTATATACCAAACCATATCCAAATCCTACGGTTTTTATAAAATTATATCCATTCGGTTTATATGGTATATACCAAAACCAAACCATATTGTCTATTTCGGTTCGGTACGGTTCGGTTTTACCATATTGAACAGACCTAGTTGGACCATTTAAAATTTAAATGACAACCTTTTAATAATAAGTAAATAAAAAAGAAGAATCTAAATTAATAGAGTAGATCTTAAAATAAATCAATAAATAAGCAGAGATTTTGAATGTCTTTCGAATCTCTAGTCATAAATATTTCTTATGATTTTATTGAAATACTTCTAGATTTCAAACAGCAATAAACAGGCTTTTCTGCCCAAAAAGGAGTATAAATAAAACATAACAGTACCTACCTGACTCCCACCTTTTTTCATTTCTCTTTGTTAAATTTTCATAATCTCATGGTTTATTGTACAATTACTCCGCTTTCCACTATAAATATTGCATAGTACACAAAACCAAAACATCAAACTCCAATCAAACCAAACTGGTATCAGTATTACTATGGTGATGGGTGCATTGTCGTTGGATGAGATCAGAAAAGCACAAAGAGCTGATGGACCAGCAAGCATCTTGGCCATAGGCACCAGTGCCGTCCCGAATTTTTTTGTGGCCTAAAACATTTTTGTAAAAATGTGGCCTTAATAAAATAAAATAATAGAAGTTTTTGAAAATGTTAGAATTATAATATAACATATTCTTTTGTTATTTTTTTTTCATGTGACATTAATTCATTCAATTTTCTGTGGATCATGAACCTACATTAAGTATTTGAAAGTTTTATATGTAAAAAATTAACAAAGAAAAAACTAGAATAAGACATCTTTAAAACAATAACTATGTATGTAGTCAAATTCAAGTTAATTTTTCTTTTAATTGTGTTTTGATAAATACAACATAAAAATAGAAACGGATAAAAAGTTAAATTCCCTTCTAATATTGTTTTGGAAACTATAACATAAAAGTTGAAACTAGTTAAAGAGATGAACAAAGCACTCGAAGTTATGCTAAATTTCCTTTTAGGTTTATTTTGATAACTACAACATAAAAAAATGGAATCCGACAAAAATTAAATTCTCTTTTAATGCTGTTTTGAGAACTCTGTTTCACAATACTTGATTTTTTGTAGTAGTGCACAAAGATTAAGAAAATTACATTTATCTAAAAATGTATTTTAAAGATATAATTTTAAAATCAGTTAACCAATTATAAAAGAGACAGTAAAATCTAATTGATTGAATAGTTTCCAATAAAGTTAAAAACAACCTTAAAATCTCAAAACTTCATGTAAATTGAAACAAATTAATCTTTCTAAACATCATCTATATTGAAACGGATGGAGTATATCATAAAATTGAAACTAGTAAAAGAGATGAACAAAACATGTTGATTTGTTGTATAACTTGTATTGATCAAACCAAATAAAATGAAAATTATTGTACACAGAATAATAAAATCTGACCCAAATTTTTTTTTAAATGTGGCCTAAAGCATTAGCTTTAGTTGCCTTATGAGAGGCACGGACCTGATAGGCACTGCCAACCCTCCCAACCAAGTGACCCAAGCAGAGTATCCAGACTACTACTTCCGCATCACCAACAGTGAACATATGACCGATCTCAAGGAGAAGTTCAAGCGCATGTGTACGTCTTCATATTCATTCTGCCACACATTTATATTATATTCATTCACATTTACTCATAAACTTTATCTATTATCTATCATAGGCGACAAATCAGTGATAAGGAAACGTTACATGCACTTGACTGAAGAGTTTCTCAAGGACACCCCCAACATATGCGCCTTCATGGCTCCTTCCTTGGACGTTAGGCAGGACATCTTGGTGGCCGAGGTCCCTAAGCTTGGCAAAGAGGCTGCAGTGAAGGCTATCAAGGAGTGGGGCCAGCCCAAGTCCAAGATCACTCATCTAGTCTTCTGCACTACCTCTGGTGTGGCCATGCCTGGTGCTGACTACCAGCTCATCAAACTCCTTGGTCTGTGTCCTTCTGTTAAGCGTGTCATGATGTACCATCAAGGCTGCTACGCTGGTGGGACTGTCCTCCGTTTGGCCAAGGACATAGCTGAGAACAACCGTGGCGCTAGAGTACTTATTATTTGCGCTGAGATTACAGTAGTCACCTTCCGTGGGCCCTCTGAGACCCAACTGGATTCCCTTGTTGGACAGTCCTTTTTTGGCGACGGCACCGCTGCACTCATTGTGGGTTCAGACCCTGATACCTCTGTGGGAGAGAAACCAATCTTTGAGATGGTGTCTGCTGCACAGACCATTCTTCCTGACTCTCAAGGAGCCATAGAAGGACATCTGAAGGAGGTGGCACTCACATTCCATCTCTTGAAGACTGTCCCCGGTCTCATCTCAAAGAACATTGAGAAGTGTCTTGAAGAAGCGTTTAAACCGCTGGGGATAAGTGACTGGAACTCTCTCTTCTGGATAGCTCACCCTGGAGGTCCATCCATCTTAGACCACGTTGAGATAAAGCTAGGACTGAAGGCAGAGAAGATGAAGGCCACTCGTCATGTCCTCAGCGAGTATGGAAACATGTCCAGTGCCTGTATCATTCATCTCAGTGGACATTGGTTTTGGTTCAAGCATGTCTTGACTATGCACAATATACAATGGTGGCAAATTGGCTAAAATATGGAAATAATTGAGTTGCAAAAAATCAAAAACTCTTATCTTGTAGCAAGTTTGCACAAGATAGTTATCAAAAACATATTTTTCTCAAGAGGAACAAAAACATAATACAAATCAAAAACTCTTATCTTGTAGCAAGTTTGTTGAAGGCGGCTATTCTTCACCTGCAAAATGGTCAGAACATACCAAATGAATTATTTAAACAAGACCTTATGATCAAAGGTGCAGTTTTGAAAGCTTACAATGTTCATGTCCACAGAGAGCTCTTCAAACCATGTCCTTATGTCTTTCTCTTTGTAAACAGAAGCAATGTAAATGCAAGCGAGCGTGATGAGATAAAGTGGGTGTATAAGGATAAAGGATGAGGTCCATCCCTGTAAGTGTCGTTGACAAGACCCCTATAGTTTTCCACAAAACATTTTAAGCATCAAGAGACCATTTTAGCTTAACTAAAGGACAAAAGTTTTGGATACTTACCAAGTTAAATAGGTCATATATACTTGTGTCATTGAGTCCAGAATCCTGCAAGAACCTGTAAAGCAAAGAAAAAAAGAATCAAAACGAATGCATAGTGAGTGTCTAGTTGATTTGGAAGATCTCTTAACCAAAGATATGCAAAAGACTCACTCAGGGAGAGATCGGTATGGGTGGAATACAACAAGATAGAAGTTCAAAGCTTCCAAGATCTTCATCTCCATTTCCAACAAGATAAAATTTAATAATTAGTAACTAAAATTTTTTTTGACCAATCACTGGTTTACATGTTCTCCTTTCTTCTTTGTTCTCTTCTCAGATGTCCACAATTAACATCTACATTTGTTTATTACTTTGTTTATACTCTCATCATCAATTTATCTCTATTAATTTTTTCCAATGGTGTATCCAATTAGCCATTACTCCATGGAATCAAAAGATCAATTCCTTCCACCTTTTGTCTTCATGCTCTGTTTTGCTTATTAATTTGCAAGCAAGACTGGAACAAACACATTCTTAACTTGGACATGGGTTATTATGTAAATCTGGCGATGAAGAGTAATGGTGGTGGACCGATGAATGTGTGCCGTGTCGGGAAAAGATGAGTATATGTAGAAGATGACTCACAACTATACTATGTTTAGTGAAAAAGATATAACATAGCATTATTTGTGTAAATGTAACTATTTCCATAAAACTATTATACTATTTAATATATAGATTCTCGTTGTATTTCTATACTTTTCAATGAAATGGAACATGATGGCGTACCTTTTCTCTTCTTCGCAATATTCATTAATAAGTAATATAAAGTTTATTATGTTCTTTTTTATTTAATGATTGAGAAATATTATTCTTTTTCTCTCTTTAAACTACCAAATTATATAATTTACAACGCTCTCGTATTTCTGTACCATTTGCATCAAATGGAATTCCTTATTTTTCTTATTCACATATTCTTCGTATTATAACTATAGATTATATTTATATATAGTTTTAGGGTTAATGATTAAAGTTAAAGATTTAGATTTTATTGATTTAGACTTAGGGTTAAGTAGGGTTTACAATTATACTATATGTAGAATCTATATACTATTTATTTATTTATTAATTCAGTATCAGTTCTCTACTATCTTTATATGACGCTTACCTTTATTAATTTACGTATGCAAATGAAATAAATAATATATTATATACTATTTTAGAGGATCTATACTATATATCGTACATGAAAAATAAAGTCTTCAATTAATTATCCTTCATCGTTGTTCTTCTGTTTACGTCTTTTTCTTTCCTCTCATGTTTAAGAAATGAAGTTCATGTATGTGGTAATTAATTGAGTGATGTCGTGTTATATGCATGATTTAACTCGCCATTGTGTCATATGAGTAAAAATAAAAATGTTGATTAGCCGACTATACTATATTCAACGAGATGTAGTTTAGTATAATACAACCATGTTCTTTTCCTAGCCACATGTGTTAATCGTCAACGTCACCAACTTTCTTCTTTTGCCGAATACCTTCTATGTACAAGGTTAAAAAATCTGCATGAAACGGAAGAAAGTGTTATTCACTTAATAATGTCAAAATCATAGATATATTTTTGACTATGCTTCCAAAATTGTCTATTTGACAATAAGCCCTCATAACAGGTGAATCATAATTCTTCTTGTCGATGATGGGATGTCACTTTCCACTACCTTAAGCTTAAGAAGCTTTACCATCCTCTGAATTAAGATCTCAATTCTTTTCATCTGAAGTTTTATTAACTTTCTCTCAAATTTTTGTTTCTGATTTTTCTCTTTCTTTATATCCATGGCAACAAGAGTGGATATATACATTGACAAAAAGGAAAAAAGAGTGGAATTATACAAAATTTTCAGACGGAACCATGTGTCATCCTCGGAATTTCCGATGAATACTTGACAATGTTTTTAACTTTTTCTTTTTTTTTTCAATGTTTTTAACCTTATTCCAAATAAACTTAATATCTGCCAAATTTCCATCAAAATTTGCGACCACTCACGGAGACGATCGTGGCCTCGTAACGTTCCGAGAAAGTACCAACGAGAATTTCCGAGAACATTCTGACCAAACACTTTCACGAGAAAGTACCGACGAGAATTTTCAAAAACATTCTGACCAAACACTTTCATCGGAAATCTCTGGCAAGATGCCCAGAACAATTTCCTTTACTCGCTATAACGTCCCTAATCTGTCAATTATTTACCGATGACCTCTATTCTCAGAAGTAGTGGTCGGAGTTCGTGATGTTTCCTTGTAGCTGCAAGCGCTATGGAAATCAAAAGAGCCAGGTGTCCGGATTGGGAGAAAACCTAAAACGTGCTGGTAAAAGCTCATGGAGTCCTCCACAGATTGACATAGAAGAGATACGTGGTTCAGAGACTTGAGATGAAGGGTTTCCCGTATTTTTTTTCCATTATTCCCGACATGCAAATCAAAACCAAGAATGATCAAAAAGCAAAACATAACAGAACAGAAGAGTTTCCTTCTCTTGAAGATACGAACGACGACAACCTTTGAAAATTTAGCTCCTTATCCTTCTTCGACCATATCATCATCACGTTTTAATTTACCACTTGAGATTCATAGAATAATGCATCCATGATGCCATACCGTCATTCAACTTTGGACCTACAACTTCTCAAATAATTCTACCATATAAACACATGTCCTTGTGAATTTTCGATAAAACAACAATTCAAATAAAACATTGTTTGCTTTCTCATTTATCATCTCAAAAGTTTAATGTATCTATTTTCATAATACAAAAAATATTGTTTGATCCAACGAAAGGAGGTGTTTTCATCCTAAACATTGCATTTGTTTTTAAGAAGTTGTCAAATGTCTAAGCATATTGGTCTTTTTATTTTTTAAAGTTGCTAGATTTTCAAGGACTTATTTTTCACGTAAGTATATGCTTTTTAAAAAATTGCATATATTTTAAAAGGATTGATAACATGTTTAAAGATGTGTCTTTTTATCCTATAAATTGCATAAGTTTATAAGCAATTGTCTTTTCGTTCATTTTCATATCAACTTCTATATACATTTAAAGAATCTTAATTTTGTTTAAAAATATTCATGTAACTTGATTTCATCAGTAATTTAATTATTTTATAATATTATATATTTATTAATTATTGCTATTTTTAGTGATGATATTTTTTTGTGATGAACCATTACAACTATGATAAACCATTGCAACTATTGGTAATGGTAGAGTCTACTTATGAACATTTACAATTTTTAGTGCTAATCCTTACAACTATTAGTAATGATAGGTTTTAGCGATGAACCATTGCAACTTTTGATGCTAATCGTTATATAACTTTTGGTTAACCATTGCAATCTTTGGTTGTTAACCATTGGAACTCTCAACTTTTATATAGAAGTTGTAGGTATTGACAAATAGTAATTAAAAACAAATAACTTGTAGAAATAAAGAGAGATATATCCATTTTTTCAAACCATTACCAAAGATTTTGAATAAACATATATAAACACAAGATATTTTATTTGTTATTTATGTTCTTAGCTTAAAATACGAAAAACTTTTTTTATCAAATACTTTTTGACTGTACATACATTTTATATGATTTCAAAAATATCATGAATATGTTACTAAACAAGATATCTTAATTTTATAATTTATATTATAAATTTAGAAATGATTAGACATATCTTATTTGGTCTTGATATAATTGTAATTTTACTACAACTAACTTATAAATAAAATATAGATTTTTAATATTATCAATAAAAAATATACAAAAAAAATATAGTTGTATACAAGATAAAATGTGGTATGTTTTTCTATAAAATGAGTTCATGTGTGATATCACACGTGTTCCTTACCTAGTTATATCTAATAATAAAAAATATATTATACCCTATACTATATACATATGTTATATACATGATGACTTATTATGGTAAATTCTTTACCTTTTTGACATCTCATCTTTACTTTTATCACTTATGAAATCATGAAAAATGTAGATGCAACATGGTATAGAAAAAAAACATGGTATAGAAATACATGAATGAATTACGATTGTTACTCAATTGGAATTACTAAATATAAAAAAAAAATCGTACATAACATAGAATCATTGTAGTAACTGATTTATAATAAATGTATTTATAATGCTCCAATTACGGTTACATATTTTGTTGGACCATTTAAAATTTAAATGACAACCTTTTAATAAGTAAATAAAACAGAAGAATGTAAATTAATAGAGTAGATCATAAAATAAATCAATAAATAAGCAGAGATTTTGAATTTCCATCGAATCTTTAATCATAAATATTTCTTATGATTTTATTGAAATACCTCTAGATTTCAAACAGCAATAAACAGGCTTTGCTGCCCAAAATATATATAAATAAAACATAACAGTTACCTGACTCACACCTTTCTCATTTCTCCTTATTAAATTTGCATAATCTCTAGGTTTATTATAGATTACTCCGCTTTCCACTACTATAAATATTGCATAGTACACATAACCAAAACATCAATCTCCAATCAAACCAAACTGGTATCAGTATTACAATGGTGATGGGTGCCTTGTCCTTGGATGAGATCAGAAAGGCACAAAGAGGTGATGGACCAGCAAGCATCTTGGCCATAGGCACTGCCAACCCTCCCAACCAAGTGATCCAAGCAGAGTATCCAGACTACTACTTCCGCATCACCAACAGTGAACACATGACCGACCTCAAGGAGAAGTTCAAGCGCATGTGTACGTCTTCATTTTCATTCTGCCACACACATATATTATATTCATTCACATTTACTCATGAACTTTATCTATTATATATAATAGGCGACAAATCAATGATAAGGAAACGTTACATGCACTTGACTGAAGAGTTTCTCAAGGACAACCCCAACATATGCGCCTTCATGGCTCCTTCCTTGGACGTTAGGCAGGACATTTTGGTGACCGAGGTCCCTAAGCTAGGCAAAGAGGCTGCAGTTAATGCTATCAAGGAGTGGGGCCAGCCCAAGTCCAAGATCACTCATCTTGTCTTCTGCACCACCTCTGGTGTGGACATGCCTGGTGCTGACTACCAGCTCATCAAGCTCCTCGGCCTCTCTCCTTTTGTTAAGCGTGTCATGATGTACCATCAAGGTTGCTACGCTGGTGGGACTGTCCTCCGTTTGGCCAAGGACATAGCTGAGAACAACCGCGGCGCTAGAGTACTTATTGTTTGCTCTGAGATTACTGTTGTTACCTTCCGTGGGCCCTCTGAGACCCACCTAGACTCCCTTGTTGGACAGTCTCTCTTCGGTGACGGTGCGGCTGCACTGATCGTTGGTTCAGACCCTGATACCTCTGCGGGAGAGAAACCAATCTTTGAGATGGTCTCTGCTGCACAGACCATCCTTCCTGACTCTAAAGGAGCCATAGAAGGACATCTGAAGGAGGTGGGACTCACCTTCCATCTCTTGAAGACTGTCCCCGGTCTCATCTCAAAGAACATTGAGAAGTGTCTACAGGAAGCGTTTAAACCGCTTGGGATAAGTGACTGGAACTCTCTCTTCTGGATAGCTCACCCTGGTGGCCCTGCCATCTTGGATCACGTTGAGATAAAGCTAGGACTAAAGGCAGCGAAGATGAAGGCCACTCGTCATGTCCTGAGCGAGTATGGAAACATGTCTAGTGCCTGTGTCTTCTTCATACTTGACGAGATGAGGAGGAGGGCAGTAGAGGATGGTGCAGAGACAACAGGAGAAGGGTTGGAGTGGGGTGTCTTGTTTGGTTTTGGACCTGGTCTCACTGTAGAGACAGTGGTCTTACACAGTGTTCCTCTCTGAACAGAACACTTTCTTCCTATATTACTGAGATGAATGATTCTATTATAATTTCTGTTTGCAATTCAATTACTTCTATATTTTAGCTAATTTGCCACCACTTTATATTGTGCATAGTCAAGACATGCTTGAACCAAAACCAATGTACAACACACGAAGTGATCTCATGACAGAATCTTCTGGCAAAACATATATTTTCTCAAAGGAACAAAAACATAAGACAAATCAAAACTCTTATGGACTTGTAGCAAGTTTGTTGAAGGCGGCGTGAACTCTCTCTTCAGTGAACATTCTGTGGTTTTCATAGATATCTAATATCTCTATTGCGATATTCTTCACCTGCAAAATGGTCAGAACATACCAAATGAATGATTTAAACAAGACCTTATGATCAAATGTGCAGTTTGGAAAGCTTACAATGTTCATGTCCACAGAGAGCTCTTCAAACCATGTCCATATGTATTTCTCTTTGTAAACAAAAGCAATGTAAATGCAAGCGAGCGTGATGAGATAAGGTGGGTGTGTAAGGATGAGGTCCATTCTGTAAGTGTCGTTGACAAGACCCCTATAGTTTTCCACAAAACATTTTAAGCATCAAGAGACCATTTTAGCTTAACTAAAGGACAAAAGTTTTGGATACTTACCAAGTCAAATGGGTCATACTTGTGTCATTGAGTCCAGAATCCTGCAAGAACCTGTAAAGCAAAGAAAAAAAATCAAAACGGATGCATAGTGAGTGTCTAGTTGATTTGAAAGATCTCTTAACCAAAGATATGCAAAAGACTCACTCAGGGAGAGATCGGTATGGGTGGAATACAACTAGATAGATTTGGATTTAGGGCTTAGTTTTTATAGGGTGTTTGGGGTTGGAGGTAGGATTTACAATTATACTATACTAGGTTAAGACCTGCGCCTTGCGCGGGATTAACATTATATATATAAATTATTTTATGTATTAAATATTTTTACATATTATGAAATAATAAATATATATTATATAATTAAAAATCAGTAACTATTATATATATAATTAAATTGATGCGAACATATAAATCAATTTTATTAATCCAAAAAATATATTTTTTTTTTTATATTTGATAGGATATGTTATTAAATTTAAATGATACTAATATAGATAATATATTTTAGTATATTTTTAATATTAATGTCTATTAAATGATGATTTCTACTCATATAGTTTTTTGATCATTTGTATCTTTTATAGAAAAAAAAATTAAATTACTGATAACAAAATTTTCATTGTGGGACTAATAGTTTTAGTAATTTATAATTTAAAAAAAAA
>NC_027749.1:47366685-47368604 GCF_000695525.1 Brassica oleracea var. oleracea
TTTGTAAAAATTCAAAATATAACATATACATAAAAAAATAAATTTTTATTATATAGTTATTGTGGTTGTTTAATTTATTTAATAGTTTAAAATTAAACAAATATGATAGAAAATACACTATTTTTATCAAATCTTTATTATTCAAAATCATTAATTGTCATATATACTTTAGCCACATTAGACAATTCCGTAAATTTTATTTGAGGAAATAATAAAGTACATTAATGATGAATTTATTGTTAGTTTAATAAAAAGCTTATTATATAATTAGATGGACCAACATATTTCTCTAATAATTCTAATAATCATTCTAGTGATGACATGTGGATACAAAAAGAAGTTGTAATGTTTCTCAAATAATATATAGGGGATTAGTCTATATACTATTTATTTATTAATTCACTATCAGTTCTCTACTATTTTTATATGACGCTTACCTTTATTAATTTACGTATGCAAATGGAATAAATCGTCCATTATATACTATTTTAGAGGATCTATTCTATATATCGTACATGAAAAATAAAGTCTTCAATTATTCATCTTCGTTGTTCTTCTGCTTACATTGTTTTCTTTCCTCTAATGTTTAAGAAATGAAGTTCATGTATGTGGTAATTAATTGAGTGATGTCGTGTTATATGCATGATTTAACTCGCCATTGTGTTATATGAGTAAAAATAAAAATGTTGATTAGCCGACTATTATACTATATATTCAACGAGATGTAGTTTAGTATAGTACAACCATGTTTTTTTCTTAGCCACATATGTTAATCGTCAACATCGTCATGAACCGGAAGAAAGTGTTACTCACGTAATAATGTTAAAATCATAGATATATTCTTAATTATGCTACCAAATTGGCTATTTGGCAAATAAGCCCTAATAACAATACCACATTGATACATTCCATTCTCGTTTCTCCTTGTTAATTTGTTTTATAATCTCTCAGTTTGTTTATACAAATCACTCATTTTCAACCTGCTTTCTAATATAAAATTTGCATAGTATACCAAAACCATAACATAAAACTCCAATCAAACCCAATTAGTATTATCATTACTATGGTGATGGGTGCATTGTCCAAGTCCTTGGATGAGATCAGAAAGACACAAAGAGCTGATGGACCAGCAAGAATCATGGCCATAGGCACTGCCTACCCTCCAAACCAAGTGTTCCAAGCAGAGTATCCAGACTACTACTTCCACATCACCAACAGTCAACACATGACCGACCTCAAGGAGAAATTCAGTCCTTGATACCTCTCTGGGAGAGGAGCCAATATTTGAGATGGTGTCTGCTGCGTAGACCCTCGTTCCTGACTCTAAAGGAGCCATAGATGGACATCTGAAGGAGGTGAGACTCACCTTCCATCTCTTGAAGACTGCCCCCGGACACATCTCTAAGAACATTGAGAAGTGTCTAGAAGAAGCGTTTAAACCTCTACGGATAAGTGACCGGAACTTTCTCCTGGATAGCTCACCCTGGAGGTCCTGCCATTCTGGACAAAATTGAGATAAAGCTAGGACTAAAGGCAGAGAAGATGAAGGCGACTCATCATGTTTTGAGCAGGTATGGAAACATGTCCAGTGCCTGTGTCTTCTTCATGCTTGATGAAATGAGGAAGGCAGTGGAGTATAGTGTAGCGACTGTTAGAATGAGAGAATTATTGAGAGTTTATTAATGGAGAATGAAGAACATGAAGAACATAGAGAGAGAGAGAGAGAAAGTAGATCTCAAGATGTAAGAGAAAGAAGGAGATAATAGTTTTCTTAATTTAATTGTGGATCTGGGTACAAGTATTTAAAGACAAGTTACCTCAGTACACAATATTAATAAAATATCTTCTTCTCTCTTCTTTTTCTCTTCAATAAAATCGAGCTTATAAAACCCTTATAAAGCCTTATAAAACCTTATAAA
>NC_027749.1:47369804-47370971 GCF_000695525.1 Brassica oleracea var. oleracea
CATCTCATCTCCAACAGATTCTCTCCACTCCTTGTGTTGCATAGCTTCTTCATATGTTCTTGGAATGTATTCCTGATCCAATTCACTGATGAAGACTTGATGATCTTTTGAATATTGAGCAAGGGAGCATACTGCTCTTATTGGGTGAGCTACAGCTTCAGCATTGAAGTAAACTTCTGTGTTGATCCACTGTGAGGGTTTCCTGATCCTTGTACTCCTTCTCAAAAGTTGTATCTGCTCAGGTTCTGCTTCATTTCCTTCACTTGGCGCCTCTACTTGAGTCTCAACATCTGATTCTGATGGCATCTCATCTTGATCATGAGCTACAGAGCTCTCTTCAGGTTGAGCTTGTGTAGACTGCTCAACATTTCTACTGCCCCCCTCATGATTAGGATGAGTGCTCTCAACACTATCAGCTGCAATAGATGATAAATTTTCAGGGACAGGTTCCACACTTGTTAAAGAGGGCAGGCTCTCCATTACTCCCCTAAGGTTATTTGCTCTATCTGAGGCTGATTGAGAAAGATCTTTGAGCTCATCTCAACTCTTTCCATCATAATAGCCTCTAGATTCTGCAAACTTCACATCCCTCGAGACAAGAACCCTTCTTGACTCTGGATCATAGCACTTATACCCCTTCTGAGTTGGAGAGTAACCAATGAACATAGCTTTTGAGCTTTTAGCATCAAGCTTGTTCCTTAGCTCCCCAGGTATCATCACAAAACAGAGGCATCCAAACACACGCAAATGGTCCAAAGATGGTTTGGTCTTATTTAGAACCTCAAAAGGAGACATGTCGTTGAGGACTTTAGTTGGAGTTCTATTGATCAGATAAGTAGCAGACATCACAGCATCACTCCAGAATCTTTTTGGAACATTGGTGTGGAACATCATTGATCTTGCTACCTCCATCAAATGTCTGTTCTTTCTCTCAGCAACTCCATTCTGTTGAGGAGTGTAAGGACAGCTTGTCTAGTGAGTAATCCCATGTTGAAGTCAAAACATCTTTCATAGATGGTGCTAGACTGTGAAAAGACTGTTCTACAATGCTTCCCCAATATGCAAGCTTCACAATCATCATTCTTGAAGACCACACCTGGAAGCATCAAGTTTAGGGCTCTTGTATGAGGATGTCCCAACCTAGCATGCCATAGTGTGCTATCAACC
>NC_027749.1:47372219-47376203 GCF_000695525.1 Brassica oleracea var. oleracea
ATGGAGAATGAAGAACATGAAGAACATAGAGAGAGAGAGAAAGTAGATCTCAAGATGTAAGAGAAAGAATGAGAGAATAGTTTCCTTAATTTAATTGTGGATCTGGATACAAGTATTTAAAGACAAGTGACCTCAGTACACAATATAATAAAATATCTTCTTCTCTCTTCTTTTTCTCTTCAATAAAATCGAGGTTATAAAACCCTTATAAGCCTTATAAAACCTTATAAGTCTGGCAGCTTAATTTTCAAGTCTAACTGCTTAATTCTGCTTCATGTCAACAGCGACAACAGGAGAAGGGTTGGAGTGGGGTGTCTTGTTTGGTTTTGGACCAGGACTCACCGTAGAGACAGTTGTCTTGCACAGCGTCCCTCTCTAAGCAAAACTTCCTCTCTTGCCTTCCCCTTATGTGTGCTCTTCCTCCTCTTCTTCCCTTAGCCACCAATGTCATTTGCTCTCTTGATACTGAGATGAATGATTGTAATTTGTTTACTGCAATTTAACTAGTTCTCTCTTTTTGAAAATTTGCACACCACTTTATATTGTCCATATAGTCAAGACATGCTTGAACCAAGACTAGCAAAACCAATGTACAAATGATCTCACGACAGAAACTGCTGGCAAAACATATATAGTCTCAGGAGGAACAAAAACATAGACAAAACAAAAACTCTTTATGGACTTGTAGCAAGCTTGTTGAAGGCGGCATGAACTCTCTCTTCAGTGAACATTCTGTGATTCTCATAGAAATCTAATATCTCCATAGCGATATTCTTCACCTGCAAAATGTTTCACAACACAAACCAATGAATGATTAAAACAAAGACCTTATCACCAAAAATTTGCAGTTGACAAAAGCTTACAATGTTCATGTCCGCAGAGAGCTCTTCAAACCATGTCTTTATGTCTCTCTCTTTGTACACAGAAGCAACGTAAATGCAAGCGATCGTGATGAGATGAGGCGGGTGCGTAAGGATCAAGTCCATTTTGTAAGTGTCGTTGACAAGACCCCTATTAGTTCAATGAAGGACAAAAAGCTTTGTAACTGTTCTGGATACTTACCAAGTAAAGGACACAAGTTTTGTTGGATACTTACCAAGTTAAATGGGTCATGCTTGTGTCATTGAGTCCAGAGTCCTGCAAGTACCTGTAAAGCAATAGATTTAGTGTCTGGTTGATTTGGAAGATCTTAACCAAAGACTCACTCAGGGAGAGAACGGTATGGGTGGAAGACAACAAGATAGAAGTTCAAAGCTTCCAAGACCTTCATCTCCATCTCCAGAATATCCTTAATCTCATACCTAAACTTCTCATCAGCATCTGCCATGTGAGAAGCATCCAAATTCATCAGAAGCCAAGTAAAAGATAGAGCAAAATCAAAAGAAAGTTTGAAGCTAATTACACAATTTTTTGATGTAGAAGACAAGAATCTTGGCATGGACCACACTCTCCTCTGCTTTGCAAGCCAGGTACAAGCAGGTGGGAGCAACAAGCCTAGGCTCATACTCTGTCAAACTCTTTCTGCCAACAAACAACAACATTACACATAAACAAATCAATGACCAAGCCTTGTTGTCACAAGATTACTAATCATCAAAAGCCATACCTTGTGTAAACACGGCGCATATAGGTTACAGCAGTTGCAACAACTCTGAATCATATTAAAAACAAAAACAAAAAAACAAATCAGTCAGCATTGTACAAAGATAATCACAGAGTGGTTATCTCATCAAAAAAGACTTCACCTTTGCCTAATCTTAATGTGTTGTGCCAGCTTCGATATGTCTGAAACGAACAAAGAATGTGAATTTGACAATCCATACATACAGAACAAGATTCAAGACATAATAGATGATTAATGAGATCAAAACCAAAGACATACAGTTCGACATGTGAAGCTTAATGAGTCTGAAATCTTCGAGAGAGATTCCTCTCTGAGCATCAAGAGGATGAACAACATTAATCTCTTCTGGGTCCTTAAGCTCTTTGCTGTCCGAACAAAACCCGGAAAACAAAAAACAAAAAGATGTAAGGAAACATATGATTACAGAAACTGAAACAATTATCTCTAAAGAAGAACGATCTGTAATATCTGATTGAAAGTTTGAAACTTTACTAGTGCGTTGATGTCCAGAAATTGGAAGCCATTTTCTCTCCTTGATCCCCTCAACAAGCAGATACCATCAATAAAAAGGGCTTCCCTTTTTCTTTTCTTTTAATTTGTGGTGGAGTATGTAAAAGTTAGGTAACACAGAAGCTTAGCCAGACTCAACATTTCCGGCTTCTAAACCAGAATCAGAATCGGAAATTTGTAAAAGTTTCAGGAATTTTGATTTCAGTAAACTTCTAAAATGTTTTGAATCATCAATTTGGATGGTCCATAACCTACCCATACAAGTTCAACGCTAGAGTCCATTGGATTTACATCCAGCCACATGGTAGACCCATTCAATTTTATGTCTTTATGAGTTTGATCATGTCATTATGTAGAGTATCTTTGTAATCAATTCTCCCTTTGACACCACCTTGTATGAACCACTATATATAGTGATGTAAACAATAAGAAATAGACAACACATTCTCACAAATTTTCTCTCAAATCTTAAGACGTTATCAGCACGAGACTTTCTCCACCTAAGCAATCCCATCCGCCCGCGGTCATCTCTTTTCCGGCCATCTCTTCCGGCCCTCAGCTATGCTCCGCCGGCCAAGTCTATCCCTCTCACGGTTTTCCGGCCAGCTCCTCCACCTCTCTCTCAACCAGCTCATCCGCGGATTAGCTCTCTCTCACGGTGGTCCATTCAGATCAATTTGGTGTTTTCTAAAAGGTAAACTAATCTATCCATAAAATCTAAGAACACCACATATCTGAATCCTGATTATTAGATCTATTTGAATCATAAAACTTATAAGATCTAAAATTATCACAAATATTAATCTTGAATCTAAGATCTATATGAATCTTGATTCTACAATTATTTGAATCTCTAAAGATCTAAGAATCTCTAAAAACTTATAAAACTTATTAATAATCTAAGATCTATATGAATCTTGTTTCTAAGAACTATTTGAAATTATAAAAGATATTAGAGAAAATCATAAACCCCTTTTAGCTAGCAAGCCTTAAAATCGGTTCCCCTTTCTCCTATTTTGATCCGGCCTTAAATCTGGATTGACTAAAGGATTGAAACTCATAATCTTTGTTTGGCCGTATTACCGGCTGTATAGCCGGATGAATAAGCTGGCCATCAAAATCTTAATCCCATTCGATGTGCTTACCGATCCAAATCGGCCCTTATCCACATCAAAATCTCAAATCCCCTTGTTTGTTTTATAACCGGATATGTATCTTGATGGCCATTATCTAGAACCTTAATAACCTTATAACTTGGCGTCCCAAGCTATATGGTATGGTACATAGTTGTTCAGTTGGCCAGCCTTATATCTCAATGTTTGGAATGGTTTCCTTTAATAAAACTCAGATTTTATCTCATGCACCTTTCTTTCTTTCCGAAGTTCCTTAGAATTTATGGAACTTTATTTGGAACATTTATTTGGTCTATCTTATATAGATTTTGTAGCAACTTGGTTGTGTCTTTAAGACATCAAAACTGTGTGGTGCTAAGCTGAGATGACATAGTCATTCTTTCTCTTGGGTCAATGTGTCTGGCATTTTATTTTGCTATCATTGTAGCATATGGACGTCTATAAATTATTTTCTAGTCCGAAGATCTTTGCCAAGACATTGATGGTTGATACCAGATGGTAGATACCACTCTTTATCATTCTTTATACCAGCTTATTACTTTTCTCCTTTTATTGTTGGATATTCGTATTCATAAACCTTATGTAATCCTTGTTCTTTGGCCTATAATGAGATCACCCATTTTGGCTCAAAGTTTCTTTTAAACTTATGGAGAAAGTATATTCATAATACATATCCAACATATATTCCCAATCCTCTTTATGAGATTCTAAGATCAC
>NC_027749.1:47376303-47382977 GCF_000695525.1 Brassica oleracea var. oleracea
TGTAAACCCCCAATGGACTCTAGTCTTGAACTTGTATGGTATAGGTTATGAACCATCCACTTTATGATTTAAAAATATTATTTTTAAAACATGTTGGAAGGTTATGCTAGTGTTAACAATTCACGCTTTCATTTAAAAAAAAACTCAATGTCATAGATTTGTAAAAATATAAAATTTAAAATTGATAGTACTAAAATATAGAAAATATTAAAAATATGAAAATATCAAAACTAATACTATAAATTATCATTGTGCATAATAATTTTTTTATAAGAGACTTTGCATATATAGTAAAATATATTGTGATAGATATTTGTGGAGAATGAGGCATAAGAATCCTCTTTATATGTTAGGTAAAGCTAGGTACCACAGAAGCTTAGTCAGACTGTGCATTTCCGGCTTCGAAACCGGAATCAGAATTCTGAAATTTGTGAAAGCTCTAAGAATTTTGCTTTCAATAAACACGTTGGAAAGTTATGCTACCGTTAAGGAATCATGCTTTCATTTAGATAAAATAAAAACTCAACGTCGTAGATTAGTAAAAATATAAAATTCAAAATGATGGTAATAAAAATATGCAAATATCAAAACTAATACTATAAATTATCATTGTGCATAATAATGTTCTTATAAGAGACTTTGCATATATATAGTAAAGTATATTGTGATAGATATTTTTGGAGAATGAGGCATAAGAATCCCCTTTATATGTTATGTAAAGCTAGGTACACCATAAGCATAGTCAGACTCTGCATTTCTGGCTTTCGATCCGCAATCAGAATTCGAAAATTTGTGAAAGCTCTAAGAATTTTTTTTTTAATAGACTTCCAAAAATATATTTTTAAAAACACTTTGGAAGGTTATGCTACCGTTAAGGAATCACGCTTTCATTAGAAAAAAATCTCAACGTCATGAATAAGTAAAAATATAAAATTCAAAATTGATAGTATTAAAATATATAAAATATTTAAAAGTATGCCAATATCAAAACTAATACTATAAATTATCAATGTGCATAATAATGTTCTTATAAGAGACTTTGCATATATAGTAAAATATATTGTGATAGATATTTTTGGAGAATGAGGCATAAGAATCCTCTTTATATGTTATGTAAAGCTAGGTACCACGTAAGCATAGTCAGACTCTGCATTTCCGGTTTTGGAACCAGAATCAGAATTCAAAAATTTGTGAAAACGCTAAGACTTTTGTTTTTAATAGACTTCCAAATATATATTAATAAAAGCACGTTGGAAGGTTATACTACCGTTAAGGAATCACGCTTTCACTTTTTTTTAAACTAAACGTCATGAATAAGTAAAAATATAAAATTCAAAATTGATAGTATTAAAATGTACAAAATATTTAAAAGTATGCAAATATCAAAACTAATACTATAAATTATCATTGTGCATAATAATTTTCTTATAAGAGACTTTGCATATATAGTAAAATATATTGTGATAGATATCTTTGGAGAATGAGGCATAAGAATCTTATTTATATGTTATGTAAAGCTATGTACCACATAAGCATAGTTAGACTCTGCATTTCCGGCTTCAGAACCGGAATCAAAATCGGAAATTTTTGAAACTCCCAGAATCATGCTTCTAATAAACTTCCGAAAATATATTTTATAAACAAGTTGGAAGCTTACGTTTCTGTTAGCGAACTTCCATTAAAAAACAACTCAATATCGTGAATAAGTGAATAAGTAAACATATAAAATTATATTTTTATTTTACATAAAATTCAAAATTAATAATATCAAAATATAGAAAATATAAAATACCAAAATATCAACATTAGTACTATAAATTATTTATGCATAATAATGTTTTTATAAGAGACTTTTCATTTATTAAAATAAATTGTGATAGATATTTGTGAACTACTAAAAATAATTAATTTGATAACATTTTTATAAGCTTAAACTAACATCTGTTAGTATTTTTATAATTAAAATATTAAGTCAGCTAACTGGAATAAAAAATATTATAACTGAATAAGTGATTTTTATTTGAATCATATATTGTTAGTCAAAAGTCTTATAAAAAACATTTTTGTCTTATATCCTTTATATACTAAAACACAAGTCACTTGGCTAATTAGAATTTGACACATGGATCCTATTTTATTTTTTTAAGATTACAAAATTATGCATAAAATAATAAAAGCAAAAATAAGAAAAGAAAAAAGGTGAAGAGAACGCACGATCTTTAACAATTGAATCCAATCCAGTAATCTCTTCCAACGGTTCTTCTTGCCCACACTCCACGATCACCATTCATATCAGTTTCTTATAACTACCTTCATTCGTGTGTTATGGTCTGAGTGCTTCACAAATATTTTTTTTTAATTATAATAGAGCAAATCGAATATATTATATACAAATTGAATACTCTAAATATATGGATTCTATTATGTTTAGTTTCGTTGTTTTTTTTATTCATTATATCAAATCTAAGACCATGATTAACCCGGGTTCTTAGGGTGGAGTTCTTAGCTTCGGTTAAGAACCGTTTCTTAGCTTTTAACTAAGAAAAGCTAAGAACCGGCTCTTAAATAAGAGATATAAGAGTCGGTTAGTGTAAAAAAAAAGTGTCAAATCATGAGTTAAGAACCCCAGATTAAGAGCCCGAGTTAATCATGCTCTAAGAAAACCTATTTTAATGAAGACTTATTTACAAAAAAAATAAGAGTTCAAAAAATAACCGAATAGATCAAACGTAATATTTTAACTACATTTCTGCATGTATGTATGTACCTTAATTTTCAAACTCTTTGTTTGATTAATGCAGCCACGGCTAAATGGAGTACTGAGGTAATAATAAGTATATAGGACTCCCATTATATAATCACTCTCTTACTCTTTTCCATTATACAAATCTGTTTTTTTCTTCTTCTTTTTTTGACAAATGTTTTTTTCTTCTTCCCAATAGCTTATTCTTAGGAAACAAATGAACAAAATATTTGGCTGATCAGACCTTAATACTGGTTGGAAATATGAACGTAAATATTTTAACACTTTTCTTTCGGTTAACCATGGAATCTTCCAATGTTTTTTTGAGTTTTTTCAGCAAGAAGTGTATTGGTTTATAATGGTCAAATGATAGGCTAGGTCATCTTACCACCGAGGAACCTGAAATTGGCATATTGGCGCTGACTGAATTGATCAAATGCTATTTATTCTATTCCTATTATTTGAACTGATGAGTTGATTATAAATGTATTTGAAACCAGTTATTTGTTGTCTCTTATTTGATCAATATAATTCCAAAAAGTAACACTTAACTAAAATTGTTTATTACATTTTACTCAAAACATATTAAATTATATGTAATTATTGATTTGTTTTTCTAATAAATAATATTTTTATTTTATTTTGCAATATGCCTAAAAAAATGAGTCAACCCGCGCTATTGCGCGAGCAAATATCTAGTATATATTAGGTGACTCATCCGTACCCATGCATGGGCATAAACCTTTTTAAGAAACCAAAATGTAATAATTTTGGGTAATTTTTATTAGTTTTTGTTATATTTGTTTGTGTATTTTCATGTTATTTTAATTAAATTTTTATTTATAAATTATTTAGCTACAGTGTTATAATTTTTTGTGCAATATATTCAACTTGGCCATAACATTTATTTTTTAAATTCTAAAATTTAGTGTACAAATGATCTTAAATGTGTTAATTATTTTGGATTCAACTTTTACCAATTTTTTCTCGAACTTCTTAACCAAGTCATTGCCTTTAGTTGTTGCATGAATACAGTTTCTTTTCTTCAATTTTGATTTTTATAATTATAGGATTAATAGAAATTGAAAGATGTGATTTTTAAAAATTATATCATCATCAATCAAAACCATCTCAATAGAAACAGGTTCTTTCAGATATTTTCTTTCCAAAAACCTCATAATGTTTATTTTAATCTTGCATATATCTAAAGTACAATTAAATTTTCGGATGGAAGTCATGGAAATTATTTTCCTACCAAGGAAAGACATATTTTATATGAATAAAAAATATATTCTGTGAACGATGAATAATTGACTGATATTTTATATTATTGTCGATAGTTTAATAGTTTATATTTATGAAAATCAGTTGTTTATTAATGATTTTTTAAGCATTTAAATATTATTAGGATTAAGACTTTATAATGTAAAAACAAATTGCAGAAATTGAGCTGGATATTTTTGTAGAAATAAAAAATTGTATAACTATCAAAAGGTATAATCACATAGTTTCCTTTTTTATTAAGAAAGAAGATATTTGAAATATATCAAACTTTTGCATTTTATGGTAAAAATATTTCCTTTTTCATAAAATATGGTTTTATTAATAAAAACTAATATAAAATGAAATATTTCTAGATATTGTCTTTTATATGAAATTACTTTTTATAAAAATTTAATTATAAAAGGAATGTATCAATAAAAATAAAATATTAATAATGATGGTTATAATAATAAAATCAATTAATAATAAACCATCGTAATACGGTTTTATTAATAAAATGAAAATAAAATAGAAATATTTATAGATATTTTATGAAATTTTTTTTTGATAACAATTTGGTTATAAAAGGAATGTATTAACGAAAAGAAAATATAAATAATGGCAATTATATAATAAACTCAATTCATTCAGGGTATCATGTAATAAACTACTGTGAGAGTTAACGTGAACGTGCCACATAGTAAAGTGACTTCTCAAATAATATTATAAAGATATAGCTTCCAACACGTACCTTCTTAATTTAAAAAAAAATTGCTTATACGCTTCCATACGATTTTGATTCCACGTACCTGCTTCCGATTCTATACAACATAGATATAAAGTAACCTAAGCAGACATGCCTCTTCATTTGGGATAAAAGGTCTGGTAATAACTGGGAACAAAGCCTATACTGTGGGCTTGGGATAATATTGGAGATTGATTAGGGTAGGCGTTAGGTTTTCCGTTCAGTTTCGATTCAGGTATTTCAATTTTTTGGATTTTTGGTTCTAGAAATTTAAGTACCATTCGGTTCAAATAACAAAGTTGGGAAACGACAATATCCGAAGAAGTTTTGGATCCAATCCGATTTTAGTTTTTGGATAATACCAGATATTATGGGTAAAAACGTCGGATAATTAAGGTTTTTCATGTTGTTCCGATAAAAATGTTAGGTAATTTGGATAATTTTATATATTTTGGGATAAAAAAATATTTGAATAATTCAGATTTTTTGGATAATTCGGTTTATAAATAGTATTTCAAGATATCTGGTTATTTAAAAACTAAATATAATATATACTTTTAGGTATATAATCTGTATTTTAAAGTTTTGGATACCCATTTGGTTTCAATTTTCCGGTTCCAGAAATATAAATCCGTCTGGGTATTTATGAAATTTGGTTCAATTTTGCTTATTTTAGTTAGGTATATAAGTCTAAAGATTGTATGAACTCGATATAAAGAAACTCTTCTTTACTAGCTTAAGAATTACTCAAAGCTTAAGCACACAAAAACACACAATCTCTAAAACTCTCTAAAAGGTATGCAACACTCTTGCAACTCTTTATATAGAGACTATATTTCCTAAACTCATTAGGAATACATATTTCCTTTTCTCCAATCCTATACTCATTAGGATTAATGGTGTAACTTAACTCCTAAGCTATCTTTATGTTTATCTCCAACATTCTCCCCCTTAAAATTAAAGTTAACTTCTTCAATATCTAGAACTCCAACAAGATCCTTTATTTCCTTGAACTTGATTCTTCCCAAAGCTTTAGTTAACATGTCTGCCTTTTGTTCTGCTCCTGGCACATGTTGGACGTCAACTTGCTCGTTCTCAATGCATTCTCGAATGAAGTGATAGCGCTTATGTATATGCTTACTCTGACCGTGGAAGACCGGATTCTTGGTGAGGGCAATAGCCGATTTGTTATCAAGCCGTACCACTATCTTTTGCCTTGGTTGACCCGTAACCTCTTCGAGCAAATCTTGAAGCCATATGGCTTGTTTTGCAGCTTCAGTTGCAGCCATAAACTCAGCTTCACAAGATGATAGTGCTACTGTCTCTTGTTTTTGAGAACACCAAGTGATAGGACAATCATTCAAGTAAAAGATGTGGCCTGTAGTACTCCTACCATCATCATCATCAATATTATAGCTTGAATCACTAAAGCCTTGGATCTCCATTGTAGTCGCTTGCTTGTATACGAGGCCTAGTGTCGTTGATCCTTTAAGATACCTCAGAACGTGCTTTAACGCGGCTCCATGGGATCTTTTGGGATTGTGCATGTACCTGCTGAGTAGTCCTACACAGAACGCAAGGTCTGGGCGCGTGTGAAGTAAATAGCGAAGACATCCAATCTTTCGCCTATAATCATTTTCGTCAATACTCTCTTCTTCTTCATCCTTCGAGACCTTTAAACCGAACTCCATCGGTGTTTGTGTAGCATTACACTCGAACATACCTGTTTCAGTCAAAATTTTATTTGCATATCTTGACTGACACAAAGTTATTTTTTCTTTCTCTTGACAAACCTCAATTCCAAGGTAGTAAGTTAATAACCCGAGATCACTCATCTCAAAGTTACTTAACATCTCCTTTTTGAACTCACTTATCATGTCTTGGTCGGAGCCTGCAACCATCGTCAACGTATACGGCAACTAG
>NC_027749.1:47384568-47392525 GCF_000695525.1 Brassica oleracea var. oleracea
GACCACCTCGACCACGTCCTCTATACTTTGTACCGCGATAAGTTTGTGTCTCTGTATTGCTATACATAAGCTTGCTCTGGCTTTCTTGTGTATCCTCTTCTTCTTCCGCAGAAATTCGTTCCCCGTATGCTTTCAAGCGACCGACAACGTCTTCGAAACCTGTGGTGTTTAAATCTAATAGTTGTTCAAGAGAAGCAACTATATGAATATACTTCTTGCGTGGTAAGCCTTGCAGGAATTTTTTCACAAGTTTAGCTTCCTCCATACTCTCTCCCAGCACAGCTGACTTCGATGATATCTCCGATAGCTTGCCCACAAAGTCATCGATCTTATCAGTTTCTTTCATCTTTAGTCGCTCGAACTCAGTCACGAGGGTTTGAAGTTGTGCCTCTCTCGCCCTATCAGCTCCCACATGGCGAGTTTTGATCGCTTCCCATACCTTCTTTGCAGTATCAAGTCCTCCCACTTGTAGGATCATGCTCTCCGGGATAGATTGAAACAAGAGTGCCGACGCCATATCATTCTTGTCGTCGTTGGTTGATTCTTGCTCGACCACTTCCCACACCTTATGAACCCTAAGCAACATCTTCATCCGTATTGCCCATACGGTGTAATTGGTTGCGGTTAACATCGGACACTTTATGGAAGACGTGCCTCCTTCCTTCTTAACTGTTGTGGTAACTAGAACACCCATGATTCTCAATCAGGTTTGGCTCTGATACCAAATATAAGTCTAAAGATTGTATGAACTCGATATAAAGAAACTCTTCTTTATCAGCTTAAGAATTACTCAAAGCTTAAGCACACAAAAACACACAATCTCTAAAACTCTCTAAAAGGTATGCAACACTCTTGCAACTCTTTATATAGAGACTATATTTCCTAACCTCATTAGGAATACATATTTCCTTTTCTCCAATCCTATACTCATTAGGATTGGTGTAATTTAACTCCTAAGCTATCTTTATGTTTATCTCCAACAAGGTACAATTTCTTTGTTCCGGATAAATGTTGCCATTGCGTAAGATTGATTATGATATCAGTTTAAGATTTATAAGTTTGGTAGTGTTTATCAACAATGTTACATGTCTGCCACAAAGGTAAGATGGTGGCAACTAATTTTGGTAGTGTTTATCAACAATGTTTAAGAAAGTCTTATCTTTTGTGTGAGATAGCATTAGATTAAACTTAGATAGAGAATATTCTCGGCTGCTGCTACTACGGCTTCAAAGCCAGTTTGCTGAACGCGGAGTTCACTTTCTCCTCCGTGATTGATCTGTAGTTTTCGTAGAAGTCCAGAATCTCCATGGCAATGTTCTTCACCTGCAAAGGTTTCAATGACAATGGTAAGTAAACCACATAAAGGAACAGCTTTTAGCTGGACAGTAAGTTGAATAAATGCAACACTTTTGTAAGTATGACTGACCAAGTTCATGTCCTCATGAAGATCTTCAAACCATGCAGTGATGTCTTTCTCTGTGTGGACACTTGCAATGTATATGCACGCTAGTGCTATGCGGTAGGGAGGGTGTACAAGAATGAGGTCCATCTTATAAGTATCGTTTACAATTCCCCTGAAACACAAAAACAAAAAATCTCAGTTTTTACAAGATTTTTACAAAGTTCTGAGATCTTAGATCGTAGTGTTGGAACTAGGAAATGAAGTATATAGCAAAACTTCTCAGACAGGAAGGCTTTTACCATGTAATCTGGTTCATATTTACATCGTTTATTGCAGCATCTTGCAAGAACCTGAGAAATCAAAAGAAAGAGTTATCACTTACACTTCCAATTACATATTAGATATGCTTCTGAAAGGCAGTAAAGAGAGAGAGGTAAGCACACATACTCAGATAAAGAGCGGTAAGGGTGAAACACAACAAGATAATAGTTGAGTGCTTCTAAGACCTTCATCTCCATGCCTAGTATATCTTTTAGTTCATATTTATATTCATCAGGATCTGCAAAGATATATGTTGGTATAAACTTCTATAGCAGAGTGAAAAGAGTCAAAAACATGAGAACAGAGTAGAAGATAAATATATTACACAATTTTCTGATGTAAAAAATGATATTCCTGGCCTGAACTATGCTTTCTTCAGCTTTAGATGCCAGGTACATGCATGCAAGAGCAACCAGACGGGGCTCAAACTCCACCATGCTCTTCCTGAGACAGTATAATAATAACAAAAAGAAATTTTTTAGCTATGATAAGACAAAATTAACTGCAAGAATTATTAAAGTCAAAGAGATGATAAAAGAAACAAGGGGTTGCATACCTGGTATAAACCCTTCTCATGTAGGTAACAGCGGTAGCCACAACCCTACATAAGTTGAAAACGAAGGCAAGGGATTCACATAATATTATAATACTCTCCAGGTTACAGACATAGGAGCCAGCTACTTCCACAGATGCAATAGTGGAATCTGTGATTTAAAAAAAAATTGGATCCAAAAATGCAAAAAAAGACAAACCTTTGCCTGACTTTAATGTGCTGAGCTAATTTAATCATATCTGAAACAACACAAAGATGCAGCATCAGCAAAGAATAAAATCCAGTCCCCTAGAAAACACTTTTGTTTTGATAAATCTCTAAACATTTCAGACACTCACGGTTAGCTGTGTAATAGCAGGAAAGTAAAATAATATATTTGATAAAATTGTGCAAACAGAGTCAACGCTATGTAACAGAAAAAGTCAAGTAGCGATTAAAAGAAAGAGAAGAGGTTGGTATGGTACGATTAGACATATGGAACTTGATGAGCTTGAAATCCTCAACGGAGATTCCACGTTCTTTGTCGAGAGGATGAACTACATCCACTTCTTCTTGTTCTATAAGCTGCTTGCTGCTCACACAAACCCCAAAAACAAAATTCGAAATTGTAACTAAAGTTTAACACAGACGAGAAGAAGTAATCAACGTAAGGGGTAAGAAGAATGTTACTAGTGAGACGAAGTCCAGAAATTGGCAGCCATGGAGAGAGAGAGGGGAGAAAAGTTCAATCTCTTCTCATTAGCTTTCAAAAGTTTCAATCTTTTTTCTTCTTTCTGTTATCTGTTTTTTCTTCTTTTTTTTTTTTTTGTGCACACCTTTCTGTGACTCAGCCCATCTCGGCCCATACTCGGCCCACCACTTTCTCAATGACTCGAGACAATAGGATTGTGCAACTCTAATTCACCCAGTCTTTGTCACTGGTAGGTAAAATGTAAAACTCACTTTGTTAATAGGAGAATACTATTCTGGTTGCCTAAGCATTATGCACTAAGCATTCTTATGCCTCTGTGGTTAGTAGAACTCGAGAGCATCAATACTGGATCTTGTTTCTTCTTATTGCACAGGAATAAAATCTGAAGTTTCAGCTGGCTCTTCAGCATCTCCAAAGCAGATACCCAAAGACAACCACCATCAACTGAGTTCAGATGTTTATACAGAGCAGATACTGTTTTTGAGGCTGTCTGACGCTACTTAAGGCATTTATTTGTCAGTCATGTGAGATGAGAATTTACATACAAATAAGATACAAATAAGATCAGGATGCACCTTTTTAGTTGACAGTCAGTATTATAAAGTTTTCCCATGTATAATTTTCATCTATAACAGAGAGGCATTGCCTGAGAGGTTTGCAGAGACCTATATTACATAAGACAGCAGCAACTAGGAAACAAAGAGTTGCTTATAAATTGACATTACCAATCATATCCAACTAAATGACAGGGCCTTCTTGAATAATCAAACTTTGTCTTCCAGCAAAGTGAAACATTCAAACAAAGTCCCTTCCATGTTCCAACGCGATGAAAGTCTGACAAACAATTAAACCTGTGACAAAACCATAGTCCTGTTTCATCAAAATCTAGTCATTTCTACAATCGTTGATGAAAAAAACTTATCACTAGTTATCCTTACAAGGTGATGATTGGCAATGTCGATGTACCAAAATCATCTGGTGGTTGGAAGGAATACTCGAATCAGCTCTCTCGCAGTCACCTTTTTCCTACAAGTAGGGCACTTGCCTTGCTTAGATATCGCCATCTTTATACATCCCTTGCAGAAGATGTGGCCGCATTTGGTTGACATCTCCTCAGTAAACGGACACATACAAATTGGACATGAGAATTTAGGCTCCTCTGGCGGAGGAGGAGCCGGAGCTGGAGCCTTTGAGGTGTCGGGGACATTCTCACAGTCAATAACAGGTTGATTAGGAGGAACCCTTCTGCGTTTGTTGGGAGACAATCTAGTCGTTCCACCTGCACTTACCCGTACCAAGTAAGAAACAAGCACAAGAGTATAAAGTTCACAGCTTTTCATTATCTCACCTGACTCTACACCAACCGTCAAACGCCTCCGGCGTGAACCTGTTAATTTTCTTATAGCCTGGCATCAAAACCAAAACAAAACCGGTTAACCTTCTTACACAAACACAGCCGAGAACCATCACTACAATATGAAAAAGGATTACTTACTTCAGCAAAATCACTAGCGGATGACTCAACAACATCATCTTCAATAGCATCGACATCGATCATTGCCGGAACAGGCTGAGAAGGTAAAAACCTCGCTTGAAGGTTACCACCAATAATCACCGTAGGAGCTGCGTCTACGGAAGCAGAGTTCCCTTCTTGATCTCCGGGCGCCTCATTAAGATCAATCGAAGCTTTTCTCCGAAGAATGCCACGTGGTGCTCTCAACTCTTGTGCGTTCATCTTACCTGTTAAGTAGTGTCAAAAGGATTCAACTTTACAAACTCTATCGATGCTATCAAGGCAAATATACAGTTGAAAGATTGAAAAAAGATGACTGATTCGATTCTTAAAATCGAAAAATCAACAAGAAACGATTAGAAGAATCAGGTTTGGAAAATAGATGAAGGACCTCGTCGATTAAGACGATTCGAGGCTTGAGAGTCTCACCGTGACGCGAATTTTACTCGGAGAATATCGCCGGAGAGAATTGGGAAGCAAGTCTCCTTCTGGTGAATCTAGGGTTTTTGAAAGTTGCAGGATCTTTTGAGGAGAAGAAGAGAAGCGGAGAAGATGATTTGAGTTTTTATAAAAGACCACGCGGTAGGTGAGTCAACGGGATCGTGACACGTGTCAGAGAAGAGGTCGTAGTCTTAAGTGTACCCCACAAGTACAAAACGGCACGGTTGTGTTCTGATCGCCTTTTTAACATCCGCACTTCGTGGTGTTTCCATCGTACGTACGATGATGTTTCCTCGAAGGAGCGTAAAGCGTCAACGTTAACAGGCTGCGGATGATGAATATTAGCCCACTGGGCTTATGTTATCTTTATTCAGCCCTTTTGTTTTATAATAATTTGATTTATTTTCAACCTTTACTACGTCCATTACCAGACCGATTCCGATTCATTACAAAACCTATGTCTTTTTAGTGTTTTATACCAACTAGTACTTCTCTCTCTCTCTCTCTAGATTAGTAAACAGCTTTTCGACTTTTTATGCTTTCTACTGAAAGTCCTCTCAGATCCTGTCCTAGCTCTTCTTCAGATCAGTGAATCCTTTTTCGATTTCTTAAACTTTGATTTCTTCTAAGTCCTAACCATTATCATGAGTGCCATCAGGAATGAGTTGGTGATCTCTGTCTTTAAGCTAATGGCTTTCAGATGATTCGCTGCTTCCTTCTCTTCAACCTCCGATCTGGGTTTTGGTTTTAACTTTATACCCAAGTAAAAAGCTAGTAATTAGGGTTTAGAGGTTTACCCTCTTCTTCGTGAATCGTTGCAAAGGTACAAACTTTATAGAAAATTCGGACATGATTCAGCTACTGTTTGTAATTCTGTTCGTGGAGGGTGCTATTACATTCTTGTTGCTGATAAAGATTGGTCCTTTGAGGGAGCTTGTGATTAAAAGCCTCGACCAGATGAAGATGGGGAAAGGTCCCGCCACTGTGAAAACCATCGCTGGGACCATGGCTGTTATCCTCTTCTCCAATCTCATGAGCATTGTCAAGATCCAGAACAAAGGTGCGAAGCTCGGGACTATGTCTCCCATGGATCAGGTTCTTTGGCGAACCCACTTGCTTGAAGCCTCTCTAATGGGTCAGTTCAGTTTCTCTCTCTCTCTCTCTCTCTTTCTTTCTTGCTTCTACGCAGAACCATAGTTCAGTTGAGAATTTAGTTGTTGGGTTCTAAATTAGTTGTGGTTTGCTTATGTGGTAATTGAGGTTGATGCACTCTCTTATCAATACTTATTTTGGCTGTTTGATTTTTTTTTTTTTGTTTTGAAAATTGTTAGAGCTTTTGCAAAGTGGACATAATGAAACCGTAATGATCTCTTTGCAGGAGTGGTACTTTTTCTTGGCTTCGTGATTGACAGAATGCACCACTACATGAGAAAGCTGATCAACTTTAGAGGCAACGTTGGATCATCTAGAGAAGAACTTGAACAGCTCCAGAAAGAGAGGACCGAACTGAAGGAGAAAGAGGAGAAGGCGTCCAAGGAGATCAAGCAGCTTCAAGAAAAACTGTCATCTATGTCAGAGAGAGTTAAGAAAGCAGAGACGGAGTGTAAAGAGAAAGAAAAGAAGCTGGAAGCAGCTGAAACACATGTCGCTGCTCTCCAGAAACAGTCTGCAGAGCTGCTTCTTGAGTATGATAGTTTGCTAGAAGATAACCAAAAGCTCCAAAGTCAAATTTTGGGGAAAACTAAGAGCTAATGTAAGAATTGCTGGGTTTGTCATTTTACCAAGGTTGTTTTTTTTGGGAGTATTGTTAACAATGGTGATTGGGAAGAGAGTTTTTCTTAAATGAAGGGTTGCTGTTGAGTTCTTGCATCAGTCTTGTATTTGAGACTTTTGAGTATATGGTGGATGTTGAATGTCTGATTGCTGCAAAGATCAATTTAAATTTTAAATTACAGATGAGAGATAATGTTAAAGTTATTTTATTAAAGTTTACTAAGGAGAAGGATCATGATTAACACGGCACAATTCGGAGATTTGAAAAACAAAACTTAGAAAACACGCCGACTGTGGGTATCGAACCCACGGCCACGGGATTAAAAGTCACGCGCTCTACCACTGAGCTAAGTCGGCTGGTTATACATTGTGTTTCGTTTACTAATTTAGTTTAAGGAAAAAAACACGATTACTGATGTGTATTTCATTTTGTGCTTGTAACAAAAAGCTTGGTCTGTTATCATTTGTGAACTGTCCAGCTTCAGTCACGCGCTCTACCGATTGAATTATTTACCAACTGGAGCCAAGTTTACTTCTAACCTTGTGCCATTTTCCTATACAAGATTCCAACATTGGGTTTGGATCATTCAATATCAGTGACTCTCCTCCGTGTTAAAAAAGGTTACAAGTTTGCAACTGCTTTAGAGAGACGCAAGACTGATGATGCAGCTTCTGGTCTCCCCTCCGATCTTTGGCTGTCTTTCTTGGTAACAAATGCTTAAGCCCATTTTTGTTTGTTCCGTAAAATCAGAATAAAATGATGAAACTTGTGATGAGAATTTAGCCTCAAAAATTTTCACATAATATACTGATTGTTGTAAATAGAAGGTTTTGAGACTGAATATTTCTATGTTATTATTAATGAACAAAGGGGGTTCCTTATATAAGGATTACAAGATAGAGATAAAAGGAAAGAGTACAAATCTTAATATAGGAAAACTGCTAAAACATAGAAAAGGAAAACATCATAAGTTCTAAGTCGGCTAGGTCATTGGCCGACTCTCTCTCCTCCTTGCGGCCGTGGCTGGGCTTGATGTGGCCGACGGGCTTTCTCCTCTTGTCTTCTATGTATTGGGCCGGTCTTGGTTAATGGCAATCCACTCCATGATCTATAACACTCCTCCTTGGATGCCATAACCATACAGGATATGTAGTACGCTTCATGTTGCCTCATTAAAACCTTATCAGGAAAACCCAGTGGGACAAAACCATGATGAAGGAAAAAGAGTACAACACGCACTACTCCCCCTGATGTGAACCTCA
>NC_027749.1:47392753-47393244 GCF_000695525.1 Brassica oleracea var. oleracea
ATATGTGCTAAGCAATGTGAATCACATTGTCCTCGGAGATCACTATTGGGTCTTTGCAAATCATGTTTGCATATGTCCATAGTCTAGACGTGATCGTCTACTCTTAACTCTTTACTATGGTCGGATAAACCAAGTACTTATGGACAATGTACTAGACATGGTTATCATGAACCTATGTCTCGATCTGGCCGATCCATGTCTGGGTCATATACCTCGTCTATACATGTCCACTACTTGTCTCATGAGTGTTCAAGATCAATGATCTTTGCTGTGAGTTTATAATCTCTTATTATGGCTCTGCGGCCGAACACTCTCATGGATGTGGTCATCGATTTCTTTGCCTTTAGGAAGTACCATATCTATCTCGGACATCGTAGTCTCTTATCCATCTCTTGATGGTGTCTCATGACCTCCGTTGTTGTGGATTATATCACACACTAAAATATATATTATTAGGTCATAGATCTCGGCTCTCACAAGCTTATGGACTA
>NC_027749.1:47393299-47393791 GCF_000695525.1 Brassica oleracea var. oleracea
CGTCTTTTAGTCTTAAAAGCCGGACGCGTCTAGTAGAAGAGCCAGACTTTCTTTGCTGAAGAGCCGGACCCCCTTAGACGGACAGAGTCCAACATCTTTAGTTTTGAAGGGCTGGGGACGGACGCTTTTGGTCGGACACCCATATAGATTTATTCTATGCATACTAACCTCTTTTAGGTTTAATATAATCACAAGGAATTTCAAATATATAGACTGTATTGGATTGTCTTTTATACAACTCCAAGATCAATGATCATGCGTGATCAATTTCTTTTACATACTATATGCAGCTGCTTCATGTTTAAGTCCATGAATCAGCTTAGGAACGAAGTTGTTCTTTCATCTTATCCAGTGATCCATATGTTGCTTACTACATCATTTGTATCTAATTTCTTTCTTATGACCAGACCATTGTCAATTTCGAAAATCTGTAGCAGCATCCACCACATAGGAGTTTATCTCCTTATAATCTGTTTCTTTGATCTATGTGAT
>NC_027749.1:47393915-47406903 GCF_000695525.1 Brassica oleracea var. oleracea
TATGCACCATTTTTCTATCCGAGATTCCTTTATCTTATGGAATACTTGGTCTATCTTGTAAGACTCTATAGCAACTTGATTATGTCTCTTCTAAAACATTCATTTGGTGCTAAGCTAGTTAGTCATTTCTCGGGTCAGTGTCTGGCATTTCGATTAGCTTCTCAATTAGCTAGCTTTATATAATCTTTCTTTGGACGTCTTAAATTATAATCTCTAGTCCGAGGATCTTTGCCAAGACAATGATGGTTAAAACCATTTCGTACTTTTAACATTTTTTATCCAGCTTATAATCTTTCTCCTTATGATGTTGGATAGATGGATTTGGTCATGCAACCCGTACCTGGCCACTATTTGATCACCCATGTTTTGGCTCTCGGTCCTTTTAATTTTGTGGAGAAAGTCCTATTCTTATATATTCCCAATCCTCTTCTGAGGTTCCATCTTAGACGGCACATATATGTATGTGGTGGTTTATTCAAAATCTCTTAAGATGGTGTATGTCTGGTTTTACGACCCGTATCAAATGTCGAGATCCCTCTTAGTCAATAGACATGCCGGCCACTCCTTGAGTTATATTGGACACGGTTCCCTTGGATTCATCCTGATCTATATTAGTTTTATTTGTATCAGGATATCTCATCTCACTGCTCCTCTTTAGTACCTTGTCATTCTCAATCACCGTTAGGCAAGAGATCAGGTCATTGTAAGTGGTAGAACCTCTTTCTATGTAGATATGTTTTGACAACAAATCTTCCGGATGGAATGTGGAGTATGTCTTGAATAGACAACCATTATCTGTTACCTCTTTTCCACATAATCTCAGTTGGTACACGATTCTGGTCAAAGCAAAATGGTACTCGGCCACAGACCTAAAGTCTTGGTATCTGAGACTCATCCAATCGTGTCTGACCTTTGGTAATAACACAATAGTGTATCTGGACTTTAATTCTGTCCAAAGGTCACGAGGATTCTCAATATGTAGATACTGATTTCTCAGTTCTTTAGTGAGATGATGACGCATTATTGTAATGGCTCTTAACTTTTCACTTTCAATTTCATCATTTCCTTCAATGATACATTTCCTGAGTCCTCTAGACTTCAGGGCAATTGAAGTGTTCATTTCTCATTCTTGATAATTATCTCCAGAGTGATTTAGAATGGCATAATCCATGGGTTCAAATCTCGGCATCTGAAATCATAAATCAATTCATGATTTAGAATTCTTGCAACCAATTTAAATAATCAGTGCATATGATTTCATAAGTCTATTTATGATGCTTAAGCCACACGGTTTTGCAATGTGATGCTTAGGCCATACAGCCATATTAGTGATACAACGATCTTAAGGATCGGATCATGATGCAATCCGGTTTATATAACCATCCGGATACTAGGCCACACGGTCACTTTGATATTCACTAAGCCACACGGCTTTTAATCAATCAAGGGCACAAGGCCGCAAGTGTGGCCAATGCATTAGGCTACACGGCCATATACAAAACGAGATCTAGATGCATTCAATCCTATTTCTTAGTTGTATATCTATTAGGTTTTAGAATTAAATAATCTAGCAACCTAACTCTCATTCAATATGTAAATTCTTTAAATCAATCTTTCAAGCTTTAAGTAATGAGAGATTTAAGGTTTCAATGCCTTTAGAAATATCAATCAAGATTAAGGGTTTCAAGGCCATTAGGAATTTTAAAATTCGAGATTAGAGTTTTAGTTTAAACAAGATTCAGATTCAAGTTTTAAAACAATCCTAATCATAGCTCTAGGCGATCAATCAAATACTCAAGTTTCAAATCAAAATTAAAAACCGATTTTCCAAAATTAGGGTTTTAGGAGATTTCGAAAACTTTGATCTTTGATCAAGGGGGTTTGATTTGAGATTCAAAAACCTTTAAGGTTCTGATTTTAATTGATCAATGGATCAATCCTGTTTTTAGGTTTTAGATCGAACTTATAGAGCTTCGATTTACTCATAGAGGATTGATCTATTTAACCCATGGTTTTTAGTTTTAGAGATTATCTTTTAGGGTTTCAATCTTTACAAAACAACCAGGTTCGATTCATGTTCTCAGAATTAGGATTACCTTTGTTTTGCAGATTGTAGAAACCGGACCTCCAAAGATGAACGGATGAACCTCGGTCGTGAGCTGCGACGTGGACGCGAGCTGTCTTCTTCCTATCGGGTCTCGAGTCGAGACGGACGCTTGCAGTCGGGTCGCGAGATGAGGCTGAGATGGACGCGTGCAGTCGGGGTCGCGAGATGAGGCTGAGACGGACGTGTGTTCTTCTTATCGAGTTCGCGAGCTGGTTGATAGGGAACTCAAGCTGGTTGTGATGCGAACTGGACTAGCTCTGTTGTGAACAGGAAGCTGTGAATGTCTAGGATCAGGAACACTTAAGGGCTTTAGCTGATCGGGTGTTTGCAAGCTGGAACGCAAGCAAGAACAATTTAGGGTTCTTCGGGATTAGGGTTCCAAAAGATCAATACGGCGCCGCGTATTATTTCTACAAGTGAAGGCGCGTCTGAGATCGGATCGACGAACGATTTGCGCTGATGGATTCGTCTCGTCGAGAGCTTCAAGATGATATGTGGCTCATCGTCTGGTTCCTCAGGGTTAGAGAGATCGATCAATTTTAAGTTGCGCCTGTTTTAGGGTTTATGTGTGACGGATTTTAGGTTAGGTTTTGTCTCAGGGTTTTGGAGTCTATCGTGCTGATAATGTGTTGAAATAGAAGGTTTTGAGACTGAATATTTCTATTTTATTATTAATGAACAAAGAGGGTTCCTTATATAAGGATTACAATATAGAGATAAAAGGAAAGAGTACAAATCTTAATCAAACAGGAAATAGGAAAACTACTAAAACATAGAAAATGAAAACATCCTAAGTTCTAAGTCGGCTAGGTCATTGGCCGACTCTCTCTCCTTCTTGCGGCCGTGGCTGGGCTTGATGTGGCCAACGAATTTTCTCCTCTTGTCTTCTATGTATTGAACCGGTCTTGGTTAATGGTAATCCACTCCATGATTTATAACACTGATATAGTAGACATTATATAACGTCCACATAATATAAAATATAAAATTATATTTTCAATAATTTTAATTTTATCTCCCTTTCGTGTATTTAAAGTTGGGCAGAAAACTAACGTTACAGTTGGCAGAAAATAATGAAAAAGCGAATATCGAAATATACAAAAATAAACAAAGAGATGAAGTGATAATCGGGTTATAAATAAATACTCCGTTAGAACAATTAAGGAGAAAAATCGCGAGAAAAGAGGATGCACGACATCGAAACTACAAAGCGTGCTTCGCACTGAATGGTCTTTTTTTTTCTTACACAGGAAAAAAAAAAGCTCTCTCTCTCTCTCTCTCTCTCTCTCTCTCTCTCTCTCTCTCTCTCACTCTCATAAACAGAGAAGAAGAGAGGATATAAATATTGACCACTAGAGAAAGAAACTCGCCGCTTGGTAGCAGTAAGCTGTAAGCACATATCTCGAGCCGCACTAAGGTCAGTGGAAACAACTGCTCTTTTAAGTATATATATGCTCTCAGTCTTCCATACCAGTCGTGCGTGTTTTTATATATATTTTACAATGGTGTTTGATTTATACAATTCATTTTCTGAGCAACGGTTAGTTATTCTGCGTGGGCAGTGGAAGAAGATACGATGGACTACGGAGAAGATCGGTATATTCTCTTATCCTTCTCGACTTTTCTGCTTTTTAGGCTCTGGATTTTACTGAAAATCGTTATGATTTGATGGTCATTTCTTGCTCAGTGCTGGGTTTTTGGGTCTGATTAGTTTCTGAGTTTAGTGTTAGGATGGAATCATTGTCGGATTTACTCTAAAAATGTGATGAAAAAATATTATGTTGTTATGTTTTGACTGACGTTGAAGTTGGAATATTATGTTACTATTTGCATAGTTAATATGTTTGATCATTTGGGAACTTACAAGATATGCTTAAGACTCTTCAGTCTTCACAAAGCGCCTTAACATGTAAATGTACTATGGGTTTGATCATGTGATGTGATGTCTAAAGAATTTGCAGTAGCCCCTCATGGAATTGGCCAAGTCAGTACTGTAATAATCACCAGCCGCAGTCTAGTTTCTGTAAGTTCTTACATCACTTTTAAATCTTATAACATTTGTGATAAGCATATGACTAAATCGTTCTCTAACTCCAGCTGATGTGACGGAGTGCACGATGATTGAAGTCACATTAAACCAAGAAGATCACTCCTACATGTTCGAGGATGATGATGATGAATCCACCACCCCAGTGAAGGCCTGTAGCGAGTCCGGTTATCATCAGGTCACAACAGGTTGTTCTTTTTATCCCCATATATGCCAATTTCATAATGGTTTCTAAATCTAGTGAGTTTGTGCCTCAGATCAAACGATCATGAAGCCGGACGTCCCACGTGAGACACGTTCTGCTGTAAAGAGGCGTCGGATGTTACAGTTCGAAGACCAGCCTATGGAAACATCCCTTTTCAGAAGTGAAAGCCTCTCTTCAATCTTAAGATCAAGCGTGAGTCTACAAAATCTAAGCTGCATTTGATAGCTTAAGAAGTTGCATGAGATTCTAATACTATCTTTGATGCTCCTATTGATGTTCCTTCTATGAAATGTTCAGGCTAGAGAGGAAACATTTGATGAGCTTTTACTCGAAGGATCTCAGCTTATAGAGGATGCTTCTGCCTCAAGCTTTGAGGGCCTTGATGATCTGTATGCTGACGAGTGGTATGTTGACTGCTTAAATGATCCTGAGGCTCCAACCCTACCTGATGACTTGTATGTTTCAAGCTTTCTTTTTCTTTTTCATTTTAGTATATCCTATTTGCTTTCATTTAACTGATTACTATTGTTACTTTTCTCTCTCAGAAGCTTTGGTTCCCCTGATGATGTCCATGTAGATATTTCAGGTCAGCTGCTTTCTTTGTTTTAGTCTCTCTTCTTTAGCTTTTCTTGCTAAAGTCCTCTGTGTTTTGGTGCAGAGTATCTAAACCTCCCACCAGAAGCAGAAACCAGTGACGTTAAACGACCTGTGACTCGTTCTTCTCCAAATGTTATCTTCAAAGGTAGAAAATCTTTTTCAAGGCAAGCGTCTTCTGTCATCTATCCATTTTCATTCATCAAACCATGTGGGGTTCATGGTGACATGACTCTCAAGGACATAAACCAGAAAATTCTAACTCCACCAGCGAAACCAAAGGAAAACAAAGGAGAGACTCCGGTGATCCAAACCTCAGCGTTCTCTGGTAAACCTGTCGTTGGAAAGACTAAGATCCGCACAGAAGGTGGTAAAGGAAGCATCACGGTAATGACTAATGAGGACTAGAGGCTAAAGCTATAATAAGTTGAGTAGAAAGTATTTTTTATGCTTTTTAAACATTTTGCCTTATTCTCAGAGGCCCTTCAATATTTTTTTTTCGGGTATAGTTCCAGTCAATGGCCTTTAATCAAGTACAGCGGTTAATACTTATCAAGTATGAATCAATCATGTTCTTGTTTCATTTTGGTATATCTAGTAAGAAAGTGAAGTTAAGAATCTGTAGCCAATGCCATTGTGGCAGGATAACATTTCTTTTAATAAGAGTTTTGCAAACTCTATATTATAAGTTTTAAGGTGTTCTTCTCTAAAATCAAAATTTCAAATTTAATTTCAAAATTATTTGTAATTTACACTATGCTCTTTATTTATATTTGTCATAATAAATATAAATTCATAAAACTTTTATAGATAACTAATATTATACTAATATTAACTAATAAAATCTTACACTAAAATATAAAGGTATAAATAGAAATACATAATTAAATATTAAACTACAAGCAAAATACCATATTATTACATAAAATTATTTTCTTAATGCTTCATTTTCGGTTACGGTATCCTCTCCACTATCAAAATTAGTGTTTTCTTTCTTATATAATTTTTATCTACAAATTTACTCTCTGTTTTTTCTTTAGTTTTCAGTTTTTCTCTATCCTCTCCACTATAAAAAAAAACAAAACAACGGATCCTTTCATCTCTTTTAAATATCAATTTGATCTCGACCAGTTCCTTCATATCTACTTTCTTTTTCTGTACCAATTCGAAAATTTTAGTACTCTTTTCTTTTACTGATTAATCATTAAAAATTCATCATCAATAAGTTTTTTAGATTGATACGGTGGATTGTGGCAGTCGTGAAAAGATTGATACTAGTACCTGATGTTGGAGAGATTCAGAGGAGTGAGAAACTTTAAAGATTTTGTTGCAGGCATAATTTGCAGGTACTAATGGTGGTGTGTGTGTGATGATGAGTTCATATGAAACTTTTTGGCAAAAACAGAGTAAAAAATATAACATAAATATATGTATTGTTCAATTTTAAAAATATTTCAGTTTGCTGTAGACATGTTTGAGAAAGAAGTGATTTAGGTTTATTTAGACCTCTGCAACAAATACTGGATCTATGAAGAGTCTGGTCAAATGTTAACAGAATAAACTATTAAACTATGCATGGTTGATAGCATGCCTCTTGTGGAACATCGCGACAGTAAATGTAGCTTGGATCAAAGGATGAGGTTATTGTTTTTACCGAAGTGATTAGATTCAATTTGTTATTTCCACTGATCATGTCAATTCATCTGATTCTGATGCAATCAGGTCCCACTCTATAGTATGACAATCATTACTTAATTACTGGGGTCCATGGGGCGTAACTCTTATAGTATCATCCTCTTTACCGAGCTACCAGGTAATTACAACATGTTTTTTACATAATCCATGGGGCGCAAGTTTGGAACATGTTTTTTTGTTTCAAAACGTGGTAAGATATATCTTTTGATTACATCCTCATTGGTAGATTACTCTACATCATAGTTCTTTCGCGAAGCCAAAATGTTTACACAAACCCTTCTTTAGGCAGGCAATTTTTATGTTTGTTTGAATTACTTTATAAAGACAATCAACTACATAGAGACCTCAAGCCAAAATGTATGGTTCAAACTAAACTAAATTTGTAATTTTAATCTTAAAAATTCAACAAACTATCAAAAGAAGCAACTTAGGTTTATTTTGTTTAATTGTGTGTTTTTAAAAAGAAAATAAATTATGTAACTAGCTAAAAATACAATAAAAATAGTAAATTTATAGATTCATTAAATCCAACTTTATATTAAGTTAAATCAAGTATTTATAATTCTGTAAGAAATCATTGTCTAAAGTTAGTGGATCAAAGAAATTATTTTAAATATAGTTTGATGTATAATTTCTTATGTACTTTTTGAAAAATACTACAAATATGCAAGCAGTCTAATATTATGTGCCAATGTTCATATAATATTTTAAAATAATAAATTATTTTCATTGAATTTTATGATAAAAATAATTTTTGAAAAAGTAAACTGACCCGTGCGTTATACTAGTAGCAAATAAATTGGAATTCAAGAAAGAAAACATAAGGGCGAAATCTGATACAACACCTACGTAAAGGTAAAACAAAAGTATCATAGGTCCGCTCAAAACTTGCATAAGACAAACCCTACTGATGATCTCAGTACTTGACTGGTGCAAGAATCTCGAGCTGTGCTCCAAGCTTCTCTTCAGCGACCTTCTCGGCCTTGGCTCTAAGTTTGTTAAGTTGCTTCTTCCTCTCGTAAACCACTTGAGATCTCTCCTTCCTCTTTGCCTCCAGCTCCTATTATATTATTAGATCAAACGACGTTAATAACCAACGAAATCTCATAAGGTAGAGAGAGCTTTCCTTCTAACCAAAACGTATGCTTGCCTTATCTATTACATCTACGTAGGAACAAAACTAGACAAATTCTAGCAGAACTAACTATAGGAACATCAACAGAACACAAGCTGGTGAAAGCAATCACCTTGATGGTGTCATAGTGATTCCACCCAACTTCAGAAGAAAGACGACCCAACAGACAGTACTTGTGGCCAGCTTGCAGCCTCAGCACCCTGAAGTACAACAAAAAAAGATGATCATGATGACACAAAAGCATATGAAACCAGAAAAAGAAGAGAAGAGTGTAAAGGTACAAACTTGAGAGCATCAGGAATAACCATCCTCTTGACCTTGTCATATGGTGGAGGCACACCTTCAAAAACCTTCATGCGTGCAAGTGCAGCGGCTCCACGCTTTGTTTTGTGTGGAATCATACTGCAAAATCAAACCATACAGAAACAACCACTCAGCTAAAATCACTTCAAAACTTTGACTTGTAACAAATCCTACACTTCTAACATTCACTCAAGATCTATCATGAAATCTCACAGCTACAAACATTAACTGAACCCATACAGATATTTCTAACATTGAGAACATGACTATAAGCAACAAAAATGTAATACCTTCCTTGTTACGTTACACTATTAACACACACACACAGAAACATTCCCTCAACCCTAATCACTTAAAAACCAAAACTTTCATTGTAATAAACCAAAACATTCACTCAAGATCAATCACTTAAAACGATATAAGAGAGCTAGATAGATTCAGAAACATTCACTCAGCTCTAATCACTTAAAAAAAACAAAACTTTGACTGTAATAAACCAAAATATTCACTCAAGATCAATCGCTTAAACGATACAAGATTGCTAGATAGATTCAGAAACATTACACTGAGCTCTAATCACTTAAAAAAAAAACAAAACAAAACTTTGTCTGTAACAAACCAAAACATTCACTAAAGATCCAACATTTAAACGATACAAGAGCGCTAGATAGATTCAGACACATTTCATTCAGTTCTAATCACTTTAAAAAAACAAAATTCTGTCTGTAACAAACCAAAACATTCACTAAAGATCAAACATTTAAACGACACAAGAGAGAGCTAGATTGATTTCACGAACCCGCGAACAGTACGCCAGAAGATCTTGGAGGGAGCACGGAAGTGAATGGGCCCGTGCGAGGGCTTAGTGTTCATACGTTTGCGGAGGAACCTCATGTACTTCATTTTCTGACGCACGAGTCCACCGGAGAGGCAAATCTCCTCGCACCGCACGATGACAACCTTCTGGCCGTTGAGGAGCTCCTTGGCGACGATCGACGCCAGGCGACCAAGCATGTGGTGTCGCGCGTCGACGACCACGCGCTTCGAGCAGATACCTGACCCTGACACCATTTTTTCTGCTCTTCTTTGTGTGTTTGCGGCAGTGTGGTTCCCTCGCGAAATAAGTAGTTTTGACCTAGGGTTTTTGTGGGTATTTTGATAATGGGCCGAATATAGGCCCATTTGTAATTATACAGGTCCATAAAAAATATAATCAGACCCATATCACATGAAGCTGACCTCTCTGTCTACAAGTTTTCATATTCAAGATTCCATCAACTCATCTCCAAGATTGGAGTGACTATATAGAAACAAGATGATGTAAATATATTTTATTAAAACCTTACTTGTAATCTCCTATATATTGGGTCTGTTTTGTTTCACCATTTGTCATCCCCGTCCAGATGATTCATTTGTATAATCTATTCAGATGATCCATTCAGATTTTTGTGACTGTTTGTTTGTCCATCCAGAGAGTTCATCTAGATGAATCATCTAAATGGATCTTATGTTTGTTTCTTTATTTTCATTTCCATCCAAATGAGTTTAGTAAACAAATTACCAAAATACCCTTGTGTTGATTTAATAATATATTTGATATTAATTTTAACTATATTACATTTAATTATTTATTCTAATATATTTACACTATAATTATTTTAAAATTAACGGGTTTTTTGTGGTTTTGGCGGAAAAATAAGATTTTTTTATTTTAGCGGGAAAACACATTTTTCGGTTTTGGCGGAAAATAATTTTTTTTGGTTTTGGGGGGAAAGCGCGTTTTCACGTTTTTTTTGTTTTGGCGGGAAAATATGTTTTGCGGTTTTCGCAGGAAAACACGTTTTTACGGTTTCGCGGTTTTCGCGGGAAAATGAGATTTTCGGTTTTGGTGGGAAAATGAGATTTTCGATTTTGGCGGGAAAACGAGATTTTGCGATTTTAGTGGGAAACGGGCGGGAGAACGAAATTTTTCGATTTTGGCCAGAAAACGAGATTTTGCGATTTTGTTGGGAAAACACATTTTGTAGTTTTTGCGGGAAAATGAGATTTTCGGTTTTGCTAGGAAAACACGTTTTTTTTTGGCAGGTAAACAAAAAAATTCGGTTTTGGCGAGAAAAGAAGATTTTCATTTTGACGGGAAAACGCTTTTTGCGATTTTTGCGGGAAAACACGTTTTTGGGGTTTTGGCGTGAAAACGCGTTTTTGCAATTTTTGCGGGAAAATACCTTATGGCGGGAAAACACGTTTTTGCGATTTTGGCGGGAAAACATGTTTTTGTGTTTTGGCGGAAATTTGTGTTTTGGGTTTTCGGCGTGAAAACATGTTTTTTGTGATTTTGGCATGAAAACATGTTTTTGCGGTTTTTGCAATTTTGGTGGAAAAACACGTTTTTACAATTTTGGCGGGAAAATGCGTTTTTGGGGTTTTGGCGTGAAAAATTAGTTTTTAGATTTTTATGGGAAAACACATTTTTGTGGTTTTGTCAGTTTTCGTGTGTGACAAAATGATATTATGTTTAGATTTGTAATTTGTGAATTACATTAAGGGCATAATAGACATTATACTATTTTGAATGAACCATCTCCATTCAAATGATCCAAATTGGTTCAGCTGGATGGACTTTAAAATTAAGCCTAAATTTCTGAAAGTCATCCGGATGATCCATCTGAATGAGTTGCACTTTTATTGTCTAAACAAACAAAACTCTCATCTTCATCCAGATGGAACAAACGGGCCCATTGTGTAATGTTTTGTTCTAATAAATCATTTAATAATCATTAATCATATAGGAGTTTATGTCCCTTGTATTTCTTAGACCATGATTAATCCTAACTGGGGTTTTTAGTTTCGGCTAAGAGACGGTTCTTAGCTTTTCTTAGATTTTAACTAAGAAAAGTTAAGAACCGTCTATTAAATAAGAGATATAAAAAAATAATATATCAACCAATCACGGATCGCCACATGTCGTGGGAACCCGCAAATAGTGCAAGGATTCACTAAGAAATAATCCTTATTTAAAAATTTTAAGGATTGGATCTTTAGTTTTTGGTGGGGTCCACTAATTATTTAATTATTTTTTCTTTAAAGACTCTCATTTAAGGATTCCTATTGCCAATGCTCTAAGAACCGTCTCTTAGCCGAAAAGTGTAAAAAAAAACAAAAACAAAAAAATATCAACTCATGAGTTAAGAACCCCGGTTAAGAGACCGGGTTAATCATACCCTTAGCTATCTCAAATTGCTTGTCCTCATTTGAACAAATCGCCATATACCTCTTATCGGTGGCAACACATCCTTTGTCTTCGTAACTACTTCTAAGTTAAAGGCGGATTTCTTAGATGGGCTCTTCTAAATCTTGAAATAGTTAACAAACAATAGACTTAACGCCCATTCACTTTAAGGTTATAAGAGCATCATTAACTCGGGATTCTTAGGATATGATTCTTAGCGGAAGTTAAGAAACTGTTTCTTAAATTTTAACTAAAAAACCTAAAAACCGGTTCTTAAATAAGGATTTTAAGAACCGGTTCTTAACTTTTTTAGTTAAAAATTAAAAAACGGTTTCTTAACTTACGTTAAGAACCTCACTCTAAGAACCACAGGTTAATCATGGTCTAACCTCCACATAGTCGCGTGAGATCCTTATATTGCTTTACCTCCTATATATGTTGATTTTTTTATCCTATAAAACCACTGCCTCACAACTTCCAATATCTACTCTTTTGTTTTGGTCTTTTTGGCTAGATCTTTATCAGATTTTCGGTGGTCCTCCTGATCCCATAAATCAATGCCTCATAACTTCTAATATCTACTCTTTTGTTTTGGTCCTTTTACCAGATTTTTAAAGATTTCTGGTGGGTTTACTAGGGTTTTTATCCAATCTTTAAGGCATATTCGACGCTGAGCAAAATTTCCAGCTTATACACCGGTTTGTTATCTTGTACAGCGGTATGTACAAAGTCAGAAGATGCAATCGAGATTACTTCAGTTTTTCTTGCAAGCGAGAGTTGGATTTCGACATTACAACTAAATACCACTAAATTTCAGATATCCGACTTTGTCATGAATGCTTTACTGACGCATTTAAGATTTGTCTCGAATTCGCTGTCATGTGAATAAGTTCAATTTGGCATAATTTATTTTGTTATGATGTTTATGACCATTATCAAAGAGACAATTTCTTCTTATCCCTTATATATTAAAAGAGAAACATTGTAATAAATGCATTCACACTATAATATACATGTGGTAGCTTCACAATGATTTGATAATAAGTATGTTAACGCGTTCACACTATATTCATAAATGTGTTCACACTATGTACTTTGTGATTTTTTTAATATAAAACTCACATACATGGTTCCAATAAAACTCTGGATTTTTCGGTTCGAATAAAAATAGATAACGAATCAAAAGCCAAACTATATATATACTATTTTATTGTTTACGGATAAAGTTGAGCAAAATATTCATAAATTTTGATTCGATTTGTTATCCATTTTGATTTGAACCAAAAAATCTGGATATCCGTAACTCTACGAAACAAATCAAATACTAAAATACAAAATCCAAAAAATAAGCAAATCACAAATACCAATATTTATAAGAACAAATATCTAATTCGATATGTTATATGCATATATATACATATATGTAAAGAATTATATGTATACGTTATATATATTATACTTTATATCAGTTTTACAATATTTTTATGAATTAAATTTATTATATTATGTACTAGAATTAAAAAAGTTAAATGATGTTTTATTTTTGTAATAAAATGTTATTATTAAATTTTTCAATTATTTTTAAAATTTTATTTTATTTACGGATCAAATCAAATATTCTTTAAAATTCTAAAACATTTCGGATATCCGAGTCACCGAATATTCTAGGTGGC
>NC_027749.1:47407081-47413288 GCF_000695525.1 Brassica oleracea var. oleracea
TTAACAATATCTTTATATATTTGTCAACTATTTTTATATACTTTTTACATATAAATACATGTGCACCTTAACGTGAACACCGTATAACTAAGTATTTACCACAACTGAAGTATCTAATTTTTTTTAAAGTTGAAATATTTTTTCTTAATGCTTCTTTCACTACCGACCAAATTGTAGTAAAATGATTTGTGTTAATAATTTTTTTTTCTTTTTCTTAGACTATTATCTGTTTAGAAACTATTGGTTCAACATGAAAATAGTGGTTCGACGGCTATCTAAAATTCATAACATGAAAATAAACAAATAATATTAATTTTTGTTTTTTACCGGAAAAAAACAAAAAAAAATCAAACATTTTAACCAAATAAACTAAAATGAATATTAATTTAAAATAATATTTATATATTAGAAGATTAAAAAAAAAAACGAATCAATATCTAGATTAAACAGATTTAATGTCTTTTTATTAAAAATAATGAAACTAATAATCACATTCCGCACAAAGCGCGGGTTATTACCTAGTTATTGTTTAAAAGAGTAACTTAATAAAATTAAGATGTGTAGAGAAAGAAAACAAAAACACGCAACAAAGTAGGGCTTTATTATTAGTTCACACAACACATATACCAGCGAAGGAAACTAAAAAGATAAAAAAAAAAACAGGACACTACAACAAACTTTGTCAACATGCGAAAGCCCTATAACATGTTCGGCTTTATTAGTTCACACAACACATATACTCATTTCTTCGCTTGTGTAAGAGTAAGACCCTAGAGATAAAGATTTGGATCAGCCAACCTTAGCGCGGGGGTCGTAACAAGTGGATTCTTCAGCTTCAAGGTGATCCCAGACTTCTCCTCGACCTTTACTCTCTCACCTTGAGGAAGTTTCCAGTCAAAAGAATGCAACAACGTAGCGATATTATAGAGAACAACTCTCTCGCCCATTGCCATTCCCACACATATTCTACGACCAGATCCAAACGGAATATAGTTGAAATCATTTCCGTTGAAGTCATAAGATTGGTCAAGAAACCGGCTGGGATCGAACTCAAGTGGGTTCTCCCATACACCTGGATTCCTATGGATCGCCCACACGTTAATGAAGATCTTTGAATCTTTAGGGATAGTGAAGCCGCTCACCACGGTGGTTTGAGATGGGCGGTGAGGATTAAGGAGTGGAGCAACCGTGTGAAGCCTCAGAGTTTCTTTCATAATAGCAAGAATGTATGGAAGTTTAGGGATGTGAGATTCTTCAACTATTTTGTCTTTGCCCACAACTTCGTCAAGTTCTTGTTGAGCTTTCTTCATGATCTCTGGGTTGTTTAATATCTCAGCCATCGCAAACTCTATGACATGTACTGATGTATCCGTACCACCGAGCACCATGTCCTTTTATATAATTGAGACAATTAATTATAAAAACATCTTGAAATTTATATGAAAACTAAAAGAAGCTGTATATTTTTAGTCAAATCTAAACCCATAGCTCCAGGTTGTTAACCATAAACTTGTAAGGTCCTAAATTCAATTCGATAGGGACCTAATTAATAAATCCTGATCACCCCTAACTAATTAAAGAAGCTGTATAATATTTTGAAGATCATCAATATCATTCCAAATATAAAGTAAACAAATCTTCTTGTCCAACACTCTCCATATTAGAGATAATGTTTTACGTACCATAAGCAACGCCTTCACATCGTTCATGTTGAGATTCGTCTTCTCATCATCTTCGTCCTTTATTTTTAGTAAGACCTCCAAAAAATCCTCACCCTTCCCTTCACTTCCCTTATCCATCCCCAGCCGTTGATTAATGACCCGGTCAAACAGCCGGTCCATCCTCTCAGCCAGTCCTTGCATACGCTTAGTCAAACCCTGAAGATCAAATCGGCTCAACACCGGGAAGAAGTCAGATAAATTGGGCACCAGCAGGAGGTCGTTCATCTCTTGAACTAATCCCGAGAACTCGGCTCCAACAAGCTCCCTATCCTCGTTCTGAACCGTAGCGCCCCACAACATCTGCGTCACGACATTTAGTATCATCAAGAATATTTGTTCTCCCAAGTTAACCGGTGACCCGGCCCGAGCAAGATCCGCCAAGTACCTAACCGTTCTCCGGGTCTCTCCGCGGCGTAGGTCAACAGATTTTTCCATCCTCGCGTTGCTCAGTATCCTATTAATACATAGTTTCCTCAGCATCCGTAGCCTCGGTCCATATGGTGACCAGGGGATATCAATACCACCGTACGAGCTAGCTAGAGCCACCGCGGGGACATCGTGGTTCGCGAAGATGACGTCGTTGGTCCTGAGAATCTCACGGGCCACCTCAGAGGAGGTGACCACGATCGCCAGCTTGGAGCCGAACCAGAGTTTGAAAACGGGACCGTGCTTTTTAGCCAGCTCTTGGAAGTAGGTATGAAGCTCTGGTTTGAGAAACGGGAGGTTTCCAACTATCGGAAGACCCCAAGGTCCCGGAGGCAAGGGAGAAGACTGAGGTTTGGATTTGGCGTAAAGCCAAAAATACCATAAAGCAGAGGATATAACGATCACGACTAGAACATAGTACTCCACATGGTCCCTGCAACTTAGAATCTTGAAGAGACTGGAAAGGCTTGTCATTTTCAGTCGAGTTGATGCACCAAACAGAATGGCTGTTTTAATGTATTTATAATGACTCAAGCAGGGTTGGGTCTTTTGTTAGTTCAATCTTTCTTTTCTATACATAAATAAAGATATACAGCCCGAACGAGTGATTTATTTATATTATATATTTATATATCTATACTATCTATACTATCTATACTAGATTACATTTTTGAGGTCCCCTTGATTTTTGATTCTATTTACAGGTGTGCCATTGACTTTTAAATTAAAACTACAATTAATAGAAACAATTATTCAACAGAAAAATAGGTAAGGGAATTATTGACTAACGAATACGATTTTCCTTATATGAAAATATTTCCTAAAACTACTCTTTCATTTAGTTAATGATAATGTTATTTACATTTAGTTAATTCGTATCTTATATATTAAAACAGAAGTAACAACATTGATTCATTTTTTAAAAAATAGACATAATTGACCTATTACTAAAAAATCATGTTACATTTAATCTCTAATCTTATCATTTAAATTTTGGGCCTGCCAGAAATTTTTATTGGACTATCAATAATTAGAATTAAACAATAGATGATCCATTAGATTTATAGATAGTATAAATTAAATAGATATAATTTAATGTTGTAATATTATACATCTATATGTTAATTATTTAAATATTTGTCAATGTTAACTTTTAAAATTATATAGATTTTTTTTTAAATAACAAAAATCAGATTATCTAACAATGATTGATCTTTACTACCTTAAACCAATGAAAACAAGTTTAAAACTCTATAGTTTATTTTAAAAATTAAACAAAAACTAAATGTTTGATTATTTACTCGATAATATAAATCTATGAAGCGAAAAGTTTAATTTTTTAAAAACTTTCTAAATTTGTGAAATGTTACAATATCTTTGAATATGACAATAAAACAATATTTTACTAATCTTTATATATATAGTTACGATTTTAATAATGAAATAATAATCCAAAAATATATATATATGAAGGAAGATACAAATACATGTGAAAGTTTGAAACAATTTATTCAATGGAAAAAATATACCGTAAACTTATTATGTTTTAAAAATTGATAGAAACATATATATTATATCATATACCAATTTAAAATTGAAAACAAAATGTTTATATAAAAATAAATGAAAACAAAAATTTTAAATAACAAAAATCATATTATCTAACAGTAATTAATCTTTACTACCTTAAACCAATGAAAACAAATTTAAAACTAAAATCAAACAAAAAGTAAATGTTTAATTATTTACTCGATAATATAAATCTATGAAGCGGAAAGTTTAATTTTTTATAACCTTTATAAATTTGTGAAATGTTACAATATCTTTGAATATGACAATAAAACAATATTTTACTAATCTTTATATATATAGTTATGATTTTAATAATAAATTAATAATCTAAAAAAATATATATGGAAGAAGATACAAATACATGTGAAAGTTTGAAACAATTTATTCAATGGAAAAAATATACCGTAAACTTATTATGTTTTAAAAATTGATAGAAACATATATATTATATCATATACCAATTTAAAATTGAAAACAAAATGTTTATATAAAAATAAATGAAAACAAAAATCTGCGCGGTTGCGCGGATCGAGATCTAGCATATATTATGTTTTATGTCGTTTCCATCTTAATCCTAACCAACGACGCAGCACGTTTACTTTTTAACATCCAACGCAGCACGTTGAAACTATGCTAAATCAGAACACAATTACAATTTACATAATGCATCTGTTAAATAAATCAGGATGGATTAAAACAAAGTCCTATATTGGAAGTTACATGAAATTATATCTATTGTAATCGACCTAACACAATATTCTAACTTGCTATAGTCCACGATGTAATCGACCTAACACAAAACTTGATCCATTCTGATTGGTGACATGTCCTGTTCGAGAACTCGTTAGGCGCTAGTCGGGCGGTCGGGTTGGGCCTAACGCCTAATAAGAAAATCGGGGATTAATCGGAAATTACGCGGGGCGGAATTTTTAGACTTTTATTTAATTTATCGGTATGTATACTAGATAACTTGATAGAATTACCAAGAACCTAATGTGGTCTAGTGGCCAACGTTCTACTAATGACCGAATTAGGGCTGGGTTCGAATCCCCCTTGCTCATTTTTTTAAATCCAGGTTTAATGAAGGGTAAAAATGATATTTTCCTTTCATCTTCTTCCTTTCTTGTTACACGATCTCAAACCTTAAACATGGAGGCTACCTTTTTTATCGTTTTTACTGTGATTTCTTCGTTCTTTTGCTTGATCTGTACTAATTATTGATGAATCTATGAAATATTATTCGATTTGTAGAGTTTAAATGAAGAAAAACGAAGTTTTTCAAAAACACCCGATTTTTTGGCTGATTACAGGCTACTCCCGGCGGCTCCGGCCCGCCCCACAACTTTCCGGCGATTACGCGGCCCTTGGCACCGCGTTTTAGAACAAGGGTGACATGTATTATTGATTTTGAGGTGCATTATGTATTATAATTTGATGAAATTTACGGTAAAAATTATATAGTAAAAACTGTAAATTTATCTGCTGTATTTGTAGTAAAAACAAAAATTATCATATTATTAAAACTGATGACTAGTAACATTTTTTAAAATAAATTGTGGTATAGTTTTTTAAAAAAATAATTAAAGATATAAACATATAGATAAAGGATAATTATTATAATTGTATGGATATTTTTCAATATTCACATTGAAGTTATGTTATTAGTTTACATTGTATTACATTGGGGTGATTGGTTGGGCTTCAACTGTAGAAAAATTTACTTTAAAATCTAATATGTAAGATTTTTTTATTTAGCTTTAACGAATGTAACTTTAAAATTTTCTACAGCTAAAAAGATGAGGTTTTGGAGAATAAGTTTTTTACGGTTGTTTTTTTTTGCTGTAGTTTTAATTTTTTGGTTGTACCTTTAAAAATCAATATAAAGCATAATTAGTACTCCCTCCCTTTCAAATTATTTGTCGTTTTAGACTTTAGCACACAGATTAAGAAAACATTTAATTTTGTATATTTACTAGATAAAAACATCATTATCAATACACCTAACCACATTTTAACCAATTGAAAAATAGATTAAAATATAAAATTATTAAAATATAAAATCATTAAATTTTGCATTAAAATTATAAAACGACACTTATCTTGAAACAAAAATTTTACCCTACAACGACAAGTAATTTGAAATGGAAGAAATAATTTTTAAGGCTGTAGATAAAAATTAAATTTAAAGTCACCTCTTACTGCCCAACCAATCAACCTCTTATCCATTAAATTTGGCGATTTATACTTTTGTATATTACAATTTGAAAAAAAAATTAACAAGGGGTAATAACAAATCGGGATCTGTTGTGAATGAAGAGGGGAACTTGTGTGTATTATTAGGTCGACCAACTGGTCTTTATATACATATGGTAATGACGGTCTAATTACTGGATCGACATGAGATCGTACTTATCCTTAACTAGATAATGACTAGCAATACGTAAGATAAACACCAACTATAATGTAGATAAACACAAGAGTAGATAGG
>NC_027749.1:47413600-47414797 GCF_000695525.1 Brassica oleracea var. oleracea
CTTCGGACCAAATGGGTCAGTGTCCGGACCAAGACTTCTCACGACCATGGGGCTAGTCAATGGGTGAGACTGGTCCATATTAAATCTTTTGAGTACTTTTTCTGTATATGCCTTTTGATGCACAAGAATTCCATCTTTCATATACTCAAGTTGCAATCCCAAACAAAACTTTGTTTTTCCAAGATCTTTCATCTCGAATTCTTTCTTGAGATATTCAACAGTTTGGGAAATTTCTCCAGAGGTTCCTAGGATATTTAAATCATCTACATATACTGCAATGATTACAAAACCCTTATTGAACTTCTTTATGAATATGCATGGGCAGATCTGGTCGTTTTTGTATCCTTCTTTCAGGAGATATTCGGACAGTCTATTGTACCACATTCGACCTGATTGCTTTAATTCATAAAGAGACTTGTTCAATCTGATACAATGTTGTTCTCGAGAACTCTCTTTGCTTTTCAATTCAATACCATCTGGAATTTTCATGTATATCTCATTATCCAGTGGATTATATAAGTAGGCAGTTACAACATCCATTAACTGCATATTAAGACCTTCTCTTACAGCCAGACTTATTAGAAATCTTAAGGTCGTAGCATCCACCACAGGGGAATAAGTTTCCTCATAATCTATTCCTGGTCTTTGTGAGAATCCTTGTGCAACAAGTCGTGCTTTATATCTCACAACTTCTCCTTTCTCATTTCTTTTTCTCACAAAAACCCATTTGTATCCCACTGGTTTTATGTTGTGAGGTGTCCGGATGATCTGTCCAAACACTCCTCTCTTTTTCAGTGATTCTAACTCCACATTAATGGCTTCTTTCCATTTCAACCAATCTGGTCGTTGCATACATTCTAGTATAGATGTGGGTTCTAGATCCTTATTATCCATCAATTCGACTACTACATTATAAGCAAATATATCACTCATGTCGACATGTTTTCTGTTCCATTTCCTTCCAGACATGACATAATTTATTGAGATCTCATTATTGTCAGGAACTTCATTACCTTGATTCTTAGCGTCCCAAGTATCTTTTGGTGGTACATGAGTTTCCTTTTCCATGTCTAGAGTTTCCACTTTGTCGGATTTCTTTGCACTCTTTCTTTTCCGAACTTCTTTGTCTTTGGAACCTACTGGTCTACCACGTTTCAATTGTGGTTTAGACGTAGTAGCAGCCTGATTATGTCCATC
>NC_027749.1:47417016-47442653 GCF_000695525.1 Brassica oleracea var. oleracea
GAGGCGACTGGAAGAGCTTTAGGAGTCGCCGGAAAATAGCAAGAGATCGTTTGGTTTCTGATTTATGGGTGGTGGATTTTTGGAAGGGTTTAGAGACAAGGTCGTGCTGATAACGTGTTGTTAATGAAGAGGGAAACTTGTGTGTATTATTAGGTCGACCAACTGATCTTTATATACATATGGTAATGACGGTCTAAGTACTGGATCGACATGAGATCGTACTTATCCTTAACTAGATAATGACTAGCAATACGTAAGATAAACACCAACTATAATGTAGATAAACACAAGAGTAGATAGGCGCCAGTATGATCCTGCGGATGGGCTTGGCCCGTCTTGCTACACGGGCTGATAAATGGGTCGATCACTAAATGGTTTATAACAGGATCACCGATATATTATAATAAAAAATTGGATTTATGAACTCGTGCCACATGCAAAATAATTGGTTGATCAATTCTTACAAGCAACGGCTTTCATATCCACATCAAAAACGTAATCCATTTGACTTCAAATATAACGTGTTCAACTTTATATGATATAACCTTAAAATTATTTGAAACATCTATTTTCAATATAATATAAAGAAATAAAAAGGGAAAGAACAACTGTACATGCCAGGGGAAAATGTATTATCTGAGCTTGATTAGTACGACATTAAAATATACATTTATGTTTCTTATTAGGACAAATTTCCAAAATAGCACATTTCTAAGTTTATATCACAAAAATAGCATTCAAAAACTAAAATGACCAAAATAGCACCTTTCTAAGTTTATCCTTTGAAAATTTTAATTTTTTTATTTTTCAAAATTTGAAATCTTATCCCCAAAACCTCATTTCTCAACTCTAAACCCTAAACCCTAAACTCTAAACCCTAAACCCTAAAATTTAAACCCTAAACCCTAAACTCTAAACCCTAAACCCTAAACCCTAAATCCTAAACCCCACCCTTTAACTCTAAACCCTAAGTTTGTGACTTTTGATAAAACATTAAGTGCTATTTTTGTGACTTTTGACCTTGAGTGCTAGTTTGGAACATAAACTTGATTTAATGCTATTTTTGTCTTTTTCTCTTCTTATTATCCAATCAATCATTATTAAAAATCATTTATAATAGTATCTAGAAGATACAAATAGGTTTGGGACTTATTATCCGAGATCCGGATTCGATTCGAGATCCGCTCCGGATCCGCTCCGAAAATAGGATATCCGGGATGCCCGGATCCGAATCCGGATAGTAAAATCTTGGATCCGTACAAACCGAATCCGGATCCGGATATCTTAATTTTTAGGTCCGGATATCCGGATCCGGATCCGTATATTTAAAATACAATAAATTTTTAAATTTTATTAATATTTATATTTGATATATTAATATTTATACATGAATTAATCTTATAATATTATATTTAGCTTTTACAATATTATAAACATATATAAATATATTTATAAATATTTAATTTATGTATTATATTAAAAAAATTAGTATTTTTTGTTAAAAAAATTATTTTTAATTATTTTGACGGATCCGGATCTGGATCCGGATCCGGATATCCGCGGAAATCACGAATCCGGATCCGGATATTAAATCCACGGATCCGGATCCGGATCCGGATACCCTAAATTTCCCGGATATCCAGATCTATCCCAGGGCTAGATACAAATGCTTTCATATAATTCTATTTTTTCGATCACAACGAACTAGCATTTGCATTAAGAATATATAAAAAATTAAAACAATTTAATATAAATATTTTATTTTATTTATTAATATAAAAAAAATAATATGTTTAAAAGAGAATAATATTCAACATTTAAAATATAATTAAAATATGATTTATTATTGTATATAAAAATATAAAATTAGTATATATAATAATTATAATTATATCTATATTATTTAGAATTAGCAAATTATATAGCATATACTAGTTTTATATAATAGTTTTATATCTGAATCATTTATTGCTTTACTAATCACTTTATTTAATATATTTACGAGAGTGTAATTGTGTAAAGCGTTTACATCATACAACTTCTATAACATAATGCTAGTGTTTTTTATCAGTACTAATTAAGGTTTACGTGGTGAATGCATGAATGTATAACCATAATATTGTTAAGCATTTTGATTTCTCCTAGCTAGATATATTTAGTTTTTAATACTCCATGAACCTTACATTTTTTTTTCTTTTATCATGTAGAAGTAGAAACCCATTCGACGTGAGCACTGATATGTTTGTTCTGATTTTTTGGATATTCATTTTATGTTTTAAAGATAGAACATAATTGGCTTAATAATTAAATCATAAAAATTAGCTGTTCACGGTTTATATATGGCCTCTTCCTGTTAACCCCTAATATAATCCATAGGAATTTAATCATAAGTTTGTCAGGAAAATGATCAAATATATTAAAAGTTGTTTTACATGTGATATTGATATACTCAAATTTATCCTAGAGATATTTTACAATTTCAAAATGTGATATATATCACTTAAAGATCGAATCTACGAAGATTCAAATTCTCAAAAGATTTCAGTGTTCGAATTAAGATAGACAAGTGAACAGAAAACCGTAGATATCAAAAAATTAAAACGAATTGTAATTGATAGAAGAAAGCGTTAGATCAAGCAACAAGTAATGTAGAATTATAGACAAATAATTTTTAAGGGTTTGTTAAGTACAGTCCTACCACTCAAATCACAGCAATCAACTCAATCAAATTTCATTACAAAAACTATCTATGTCTAGATTTGGAATGTCAAATTTCTTTGTGAAATTCAATCAATTTAGAAAATCATTAAATTCAACCATTCCAGACCATCATTGAATTCAAAATTGATAAGTCACTAAATCGATACACTGTTGGTTAATTATTTGTGGTTTGGTAACCGGAATGGGTGTGAACTATATATTTGGATAATGATTGAATAGCCATGCTTTCTTTAAAGAGTATTTCTACCCTATTTCAAGTCTTTGGATTACACGAAATCACTTTGTAGGATAAGACAATCAAAGTCTTATTCTTGTTTTAGGTTAAGATACAAGAATCTATTCTATTAAAACAGCAGTGTGACCCATTGATAAAAGTTACGTCCAACTTATAATTTCAACAATATATACCATTTTAATATAAAGGCATCAAAATATATATTTTTTATGTAACCACCGACAACAAACCATTTTATATGTATTTATAAAAATATATTCTATTAAAACAGCAACATAACCAGTTAATAAAGGTTATCTCCAACTTAAAATTTCAATGGTACATATGTTTTAGTATAACTGCATCGAAATATAATAAATCGATGTAACCACCATTTAAATTGCCTAATAATCAGCATGTGCATCGATCTATAATATGTATTTTAAAGACAAATTTGGGCCATGGGCATTGATCTTCACATGTTTATTGCCTTTCAAGTCCAAATTATATGTTTTTCACAATAGTCAGATAAATTTGGGTTACGGGCCTTGATTTATAATATTCATTTTAAATTGCATGAGATGTGTAATATTTTTTGTTTGTTGTAATATTATGTGTACTATTATGTGTAATACTAATGTTTTTATGATTATATATGAAATCAAATCATGAAACTTTAATGAAAAGCATATAATTTGCATTTATTTAATTACTATTTGATTAATAAACAAAATTGTACTATACTTTTTATTTTTTCAAAAAATAATATCTATTTATTTACGACTAAAATACAAAATTAATGTGTGAAATGGCTATGACACAAGTGTATAGTTATGTAAAATCACTAATTCAATACAATTATCGAAATTTTTAATAATATTTTTTTAAAAAAATATTTCACACAAATATGATTACAAAGAAAAAAAAATATGCTTACAAAAAACACACAAATATGGTTACAAAAAAAACACAAATATAAAAATTAAATTTCTACAAAAATATGTAAACAAAAAATATACCCGCCCTCTCAGGGCGGGTCGGAATCTACTAACAAATAAAGCTTTAGTGCTTATATGTGTTTCTTCAAAGATCTTTGATGATCTTTGAACAATGAATCTTTTTTTCTCTCTTTCTTACCAACTATTAGTTTTTGATCTTCAATATTGTTTTACAAGTTGTGATTCAACTTGTTATTTTCCATTGCCCACAACTCCTTTTATAGAGTACTAAGGGCTGCAATGGTTAGCACCAATAGTTACAATGGTTAGTGAAGAGTTACAATCATTAATACCAATAGTTACATTGGTTAGACAAAAGTCACAATGGTTCATCACCAAAGGCTTTAATCACCAATGGTTACAATGGTTTATCATCAAAGGTTACAACAATTTACCACTAATAGTTACAATCACAAACAGTTGCATTTGTTCATCTAAACAATTGCAATGCTTCATTTTAATGGTTGCAAGGATTCACTTAAATATCCAACAATCCTCCTCCATTTAAGTGTAATCATAGATTCATTAAATAATTAATACATATATCAAACTCATGCATAAATGAAAATGTTACTAAGAATTGAATTTTCATCTTAGTGTATTACACATTCCAAATGCTCGAGAATCAGGATGTCCTACAGATTGAATCCCTTAACCCATTTTGAGCACATGAAGATAATACACACACGTGTTTCCACACTACTCTAAGTGTTTGTACTTGACACTATTATAAACCATGTGTCCCTATCCATTCATGAGCGCATACAAAGCCAAGTCCCAGCTTATTGAAGCGGCATCATTTCACACTCATATAGGTAAATACTTTCACTCATGCACCTGCAAATGCACTTTTTCAAAGTATTTATTAAGAATAAAATTTCAACCTAACCCTTTCTTGCAGGTCCAAGCACATACATACACTGGGATGATATATAGACATGTGCTACAATCTTTAAGTGTAGGCTTTCCACATTGAATTCAACCTCTAACGTCGTATTAGAGAGGAATTAGGTATCCCACCATTAAAGATTTCAAATGGACTTTAAACTCATCCCTTTAACAGACTCAATTACCAAGTCTTTAGCTAATCATTTCATCAAATGATATGCTATATTTTTTTCAGACCGAACAAACCCTTATGGTATTCACCCGTGAGTGATCAGCTCATATAATGCGCTATATCTAACGCCAGGTGTCGCGACTTACCATTAATCACTTGATTATAAACCTTAACCAAGATTACTTCACTATCATAAATATAAACTGGTGATACTATTTCGGTCACAACAGAATTTCTTAAATTAAATTCCTTAGCCAATATGCCTATTAACCGGCATATGCTAATACTAAAATAATTTATTCAATAGTCAAACTTTCATGCAAGTTTGCTTCTTGGAAGCCCATGAGATGGCACCTCCCCAAGAAAAATTACTCAACAACTTAATAGATAATGTTCTTCTATATTGATAATCAAACTTGCATCTAAATACCCTTCTACTATCGAAGAAAATCTGACATATAACGAACCATAATTTATGGTTCCTTTCAAATATTCAAGTTGTGATACTTCTTGTCCTATATAAGGTACAAGCTTCACTCTCACATGCATGGGAGACTTCGTTGGAGAACAATCTCACAATTGAACTACTTAACAACTTTCTCAATATAATGAAATTGTGTTAACAATAGGTTTTTACTTATATGTACATCTACCTCCCCGTGTCTTTCATTGATGTTACATTTGCACCTTATCGTAGATGATGCATTCACACCCTTTTGGTGACGATACATTCGAACCCTTTTGGTCCCAAACCATTCGTACCCTTTCGGTCCAGAATTGTTCACACCCTTTCGGTCCCGAACCGTTCGCACCCTTTCGGTCCCGAACCGTTCGCACTCTTTAGGTCCCGACACGTTCGCACCCTTTGGGTCCCTACACGTTCGCACCCTTTGGATCACGACCCGTTCACATCCCTTGGATCATGATACGTTTGTACCCCTTGGATCATGATACATTCGTACCTCTGGATCACAATGCAATCGCATCCCTGGATCACGATGCACTCGCATCCCTTGGATCACGATGCACTCGCATCTCTTGGTTCACGATGCACTCGCATCCCTTGGATTACAATTTCGAAAGTCTATTCTCTCAAGCATTTACAACTTTCCAAACTTCGATTTTATCTCTCGCACAAAATCATAAGTTCACAACGAGAATAATCTTTAAGATTGTTGGTTAATTATTTGTGGTTTGGTAACCGGAATGGGTGTGAACTATATACTTGGATAATGATTGAATCGTCATGCTTTACTTAAAGAGTATTTCGACCATATTCCAAGCCTTTGGGTTACACGAAATCCCTTTGTAGGATAAGACAATCAAAGTCTCATTCTTGTTCTAGGCTAAGATACAAGAATAACAAATAAAACTTTAGTGCTTATATGTGTTTCTTCAAAGATATTTGATGATCTTTGAACAATGAATCTTTCTTTCTCTCTCTTTTACCAACTATTAGTTTTTGATCTTCAATCTTGTTTTACAAGTTGTGATTCAAGTTGTTATTTTCCATTGCCACAACTCTTTTTATAGAGTACTAAGGGTTGCAATGGTTAGCACCAATAGTTACAATGGTTAGTGAAGAGTTACAACCATTAATACCAATAGTTACATTGGTTAGACAAAAGTCACAATGGTTCATCACCAAAGGCTTTAATCACCAATGGTTACAATGGTTTATCATCAAAAGTTGCAACCATTTACCACTAATAGTTACATTCACAAACAGTTACATTTGTTCATCTAAACAATTGCAATGCTTCATTTTAATGGTTGCAAGAATTCACTTAAATATCCAACATACACCAGATTTCTTTACGGATAATTATTTAGCTCATCTCAAAGCAGGAAGCTCTGACGAGTGCATCAATATTGATCTCATTAAGAGCCAAAGCTTGTAAGAACATTTTCTCAAAGCTTTAGTAGATGTTTCCAAGCTCAGAACCTGATTAAATTAATCAGTCTAGGAGAATTCATGATCTTAGTCACGTATTTCAGTAGACATCGAGACTTGTTTTCATGTCACATGGCCTTGGTAGCATTTAGCCTTTTGATCCTAGTGGCGCAAGGCCTGATCAGACGAGGAGATCGTCATAGCACTTCAAACGGTAGTCGATCATTTAGTTTTGGTTGCTGGTTCCTGGTCTGGAGCAGGAAACCAGAGAAATGACATGTTGCAGTGGACATTTTGTTATTTTGTCGTCGAGGTTAGTGTGCCCCTCTATGCTAGCTGCTAGAGGTTTCCCACTCCTATTTTTAGGGATTTACCATTTGAAAAAGGGAATCCTCATTAATTACTCAAGATTCACCTTATCTTCTTGGTGACTTCTCCAAGAAGCACAACGACTATTTTAGGGCCTTTAAATGTCTGACCCTCGCGATCCTCCCGATCTTCTAGTTTCTTTTCTTCTCTTGTTGCAATCTCTTGGCGATTTTTCTTCCTTCATATCCCGGGTTTCGACGCTCCTTAAATCTTCCTTCATATCTTTTCTTACGCTTTCTTTCTTCAAGATTCTAGGGTTTAGTCATGTCCTCTCCTTTTTTCGATTTTCCCTTAGATCCCTTGGATTTTTGGTTTCTGGTACTCAGCTTGTAGGATGGAAGGTAAACCTAGCCATTTTTGGGTTCTTCTTTGTCTATAGGCAGTAGGGTTAGGGCTTGTAGGCACCAAATTTACTAGATAGGCAAATTTGATATGTAAAGCAAAAATTTACAAATAACATGAATAAAAAATAGAACAATATAATACCATAGTTGGAAAAGAACTAGGTTGAATCAGAGTCGAGATTAAGATCTATTTCCTTAATCCTTTAAACTCCCGTAGTGTGCCGTTTTAATACGTTTAAGAATCCCAGGGTACAACTAGCTATATCTTCAGTCTCACAGCACTTGAGAACCAAAGCCTGTCGAACGTATTTCTATGTTATACTCTCAGACACAAAACAAAAAAAGAAGTAGAAGATAGTGGCTTTGTTTGTATTGGATGTGTGTTTAGAATGAGAAGAGCATGACCTTTATATAGAATATAAAGTTTAACGTGTGCTTTAACCAGAACTAAATGGAGATGACGTTTTTGATTCCTTCATAATGACTAATAAGAGGTGATTGATTTCATGTGTTACAAAAATCAATTCACAAAATCAACTTGACATTGGTCAAAGATTTAGTCAAGAAGTAATGAAGGGCCTTGGTAAAAAACGTGAGAATCATTCTCTACACCAAGAAATAATATGCTTGCATTATTTATTTAAATAATTAGCAAATGAATTTGGGCTAACAAGATTAATATTATTTGCTTAATTCCAAAACTTGCTCCAGCCCAAATATCTCTTTTTATAATACACCAAAGTGTCTACAAAGTTTTCTATGACTTTGTTATAAATTCTCCACTTTAAACACAAGAGGTTTCTTACCTCATAATTCTAATATAGATATTTTACAAATAATATATTTTAGACTTTCATTTCTCATTCAAACGAACTTCGTTTTTGACATATGATTACACTATATCATAGTGCTCATAACAATGAATCCAACGATTCCACAATCCGGTCATTTCGACATTCAAATTGCTCGAAAAATTCACCGGAATATTGGCCATAGCCATTTGTCCAAAAAACAGTTCCAACAGGGCTTTCAACCTCCGCCATTAGATCGATATATAGAGAAACCCGAAAAGTCATGTCGGTAACTCAATATCGATTCTCCTAAAATCTGACATTTATAAGCCTTAGCTACTTATGTTTACTAGAGCACTAATATCTCTTGAAAAGAGAAAGTATGTAAATGTCATGATATTAGTGTTACATAACTCCATTATTGGTAGCTTGGTTTGAGACCCAACATATTCTCCACAGATGGCTAGTATCTTTCATGGTAGTATCATTGTTCTTCCAGTATATTTTATGTACTACTACCCAAAAGCACTAGCGGCCCCGACTTTTGAAAGACCACAAGCTAACTGAAAAAAGGACTGAAAATGGTATATTCATGGTTCAAATTTAAGTTGTTGAGATTAAAGATACATGACTCACACCTCTAGAGTCAAGACAAGAAAAACTTTTGGAAAAGTGTAGCCAAATTTAATTTATATTATTAAGGCTAGAAGTCCATGTTTCCTTAGAGCATGATTAACCTGAAGTTCTTATGATGAGGTTCTTAGCGGAAGTTAAGAAACAGTTTCTTAACTTCCATTAAGAACCCCACTCTAAAAATCCTGGGTTAATCATGGTCTTAGGTTCCCCGGAGAACCGGGCTATCCAAAAGAAGCATGCTAGATTTATGTTTGTTTGTTAGGTCTTCATCACTGAGAATTTGGTAAATCTTGACACAATAAGTGACGAGGCCAGTGTTTGTTGTTTGACCTTGTCTCTGTTTGGATAAGCCAGTGACGATTTCCTGTATGTTTGATCTGTGAAAAAAGATGAAAACCCCTTTCATTTATCTCTCAAATTGTGAGGTTTTAGAGTCGGTAACGCAATGCATCACTCAAGTTTTTAGCTTTTTCAATTTTTGATAGTCCTATATAGGTCTATGATGTTACAAACAAGCATCCTATACACCACGCATTTTTTTTTTCCGAAAAAAGTCATTATTGTTGTTGAATCAATGTGCCAAAAACTGAGAGTTTTGTCTAAATGAATTACACCAACTTATCATCACTTACCAAAACAAGAATCATCAAAAGGGCACACCAAGAAAATAAATTTACTAATCCCATGTTGTATGAGGTTTTCATTTCCACCGGAGAGATTGTCTAATGCCAGTAAAAATGAGTCCAACTGATCTACCGATCAAGGTGACAAGAAAGAAGGATATGACGCTACTCACTTTATCCACCACCACTCTTATGATTGGCATCCCGATGTCTGATAACTCCAAAAACAGACTGAAGTAGTACCTCCTGTACACAAACATCAAAACCCTTCCTCATGTTATTTAAGGTTCTTGTGTGATCCTGAGGCAAAAGTAAAAGAAGATACGAGGTTTTTACCATCCTGATAAAGCCTTAAGCTCCTTTGTTCGTTTAACAGGCAATGAGAAATCACTTATTACGGAGTATCGCAACGGTGATGATGAGGCAGCTTTAGCTTTTCTCCACCAACTATAGCTTTTTGTATCACCACCACCATCAGGGTTGTTGATCACCTGAGTTTGAAGAATGTAGAGGTCAAACCGATCCTCATACATAGACACAACCGCTTCCATGTTCTGATGTAACCACTGGTATAAAGCTACCTACCAAAGTAGGAAATGAAAATCTTTAACCCCTGAGAGATGAAAAGTAAAAGTGAAAATCAAATTTTTTTTACCTCGTTGCGTAGTTTTTGAAGTGCTCTGCTAGAGAGGCTACAGATATCTAACCCTCCTCCACCGTTCATCTCATCTGAAAACTTGCTGTCAACGGAAATGAGCTCTAGATAGATGCTGGCGACCCCATCTGCTAACGTTATCATCAAGTCTTCCAAAATAGCAACTCCGTGAGTACGAAACAAGCTCAGGTCGTAGCAGGAAGCTTTCCTTAAAGATCCAAATCTATGGAAGTACAAGAACTCTGCAAACAGATCCTCCTTGCCTGATTTTCTTATTTTGTCAAAGATAGCTTCCTTTTCATTTAGCATTTTGATCAGCAAAGGAGTCATCGCAGTGTCAGAATCAGTGTCTTCCATACACAGTTCCCTCTTTAGCCAAGCTGTGCATGCTCCTTGATATGCTTCACTGACAATATCAGTAAAACTAACCATCCACTCATCCGAATTGATTGTGTTAGATATCTTATTTGTCTGCATAACACAAATACAATAGCTGATCACAAAGGTATAAAGAATCACAGCAAACACTAAGGCTGGAGAAAAGAGGTAGAAGCCGACCTCTTCTTCAAGTTTCTGGAAGCAAGACCAGAGCAAGTACAACTGTGGCCTTTCAGATATAGCATACAAGCTCAGAGGAGGCTTCCCTTGGGGAGGTTTGGGTTTCAGGACTCTGCTTCCAAGTGTACTCTCACGCTTGACGGCGTCTAAAGAATCTAAAAGCTTTCCTTTCACCACATCCCACACAGACTCCAAATCACCATCAAAACCTGTGTCCCTAAAAATGAAGAGTATAGAAATGTAAATTACACAACAGTTTGCATATATTCTCTATCATCTACTCTTACCTACCAGAAGACTCTGAAGCTCCAAGATCTGGACTCTCCTCCTCCACGGTGTTCTTTCTGGAAGAGTAACCAGAGTTTCGAAGAGGAATCACTCCAGCCATATACGTGAGGAAAACACTGGTCATCAAGAGAACTTGATCACCTATAGGGACCCAACCGGAGCCAGCAACAGCGTCAAAGTCAGCGAGAGATGCCAAGCAAGTACATTTAGAACAAGAAGACTCTCCACGAGTAAGATAATCTCCAAGATTCAAGGAAGTAGAGACACAACGTTTCCGAGCTTCCCTTGATGGCTTCCTACACAAATAAAGGCATTGACTTTTGATCAAGAACAACAACAAAGTTAGCTTAAAGCATCAACCTTTGGGTGATGTTTACAGGAGGGTTCCTGGAAAGGCAGCTCCTTTTAGTGAAGTGAGCTTTGGGCATTCCCAGGTGAATGCAAGAAGATGAAGACACAGCCATTGGTAAAAACAATAGAACTCGAGACTACAACATGTTTGAGGAGATTCTTGAGGCCAATCTCTGCATCACAAGAAGACAAAAGAAAACAAATGAATTTCAAGAATCTGATTGTAAAGTAGAGATAAGTTTGAATCAACGACATGCAGTTTTGAGGTTCGAATCCAGTGTCAGATAACATGTAGACAAGGAAGCTTAATCTACATTTGAGATTGGAGAGTCAAATAGGAGCTTCAGGGAGAGAGAGATATAACACTTACGTTAGCAGAGGAACGAAGAGGGGAGAATTGAGAAAAGAGCAGAGAGAGAGGAAGAAGCGGATTGGGGTGGTGCGTATCTGAAAAGACTGAACAAAACAAGAACCAAAAGCAACATGTTTGTTATGTTAAATATATATGTTTGAAGGAAGAGAACAACATGGGGTGGTGGCGCAGTTGGCTAGCGCGTAGGTCTCATAGCTAACTGAGAAATCCTGAGGTCGAGAGTTCGAGCCTCTCTCACCCCATTTTTTCAATTTCATTGAAACGCTGAGTTTACTTAAACTCGTCCCACATCGGATATTTAGGTCCTCTTAGTTTCAATATATATAGAGCGAGTGAAGGACAAAGCTAATGTGTTCGTAGAAAGGAGAGATGGTTGGCATCTCCTCTGACAGAGACGGGATTGACCTTCGGGTCCTGAACACATATCCGGTTAAGGCTCTCCACCTTCGGGTGGATCTAACCCAATTTTTTTCCGGGCTTTTATTTTTTATTATTGAGCTTCTTTCTCAGATATGTTGTGTGTTTCTGCAAAGAGATTGTCAACAACAAATGATATAATTTTTGCATATTGTGATGTTTTTACTTTTTTGCTGTTGTAATGTTGTCGTTTAAGATAAATGGTTCTGCTATGGAAGCTGAGGGGCTGAACCATCATTGGCCGATGTTCAAAATGGAGGTAGAATGATTTCTACAGCTTTTCTTGTTTGGTACTTTTCTACGAAAAAGTATGGTCATAGCCAATCTGTGAAGTATAGTTAATTTTTTTTTTTTTTTTTGTTAAAATTATAGTTAATTTTTACTTTCGTAGAGAACAACAAAGTTAGGTCTAAAATCAAAACAGATGAAAGAGGTTACATTGGAGTTTGCAATATATCGTTAGTGCTACCAACCTGTTTATTTCAAACAAACATGGCAAAGCTGATATAGTTTACACCCATTCTCAACCTTCTTCTCTGTTTGCCAAACATGGCAAAGTGAAGGTCTAGACAGCGATATTGATGATCTCCATGCTGTATATGAGCCTAACTGTTCCAAATCAGGCAGCAAAACAAACCACTACTCCATTCTTTCTCTCTTCTACTCCTTCAAGAGTTTCTTGATCAACAATCTGCATTTTCACATTGATCATTGCTCGCAACAAAACTAAATGGTATGTGTTGAGAGACTTTTTCTCAAAACAGATTTGCTTAAAATCCAATTCATTTGCTGGTACAGCTACAGTATTAATTATCAAAGTAACTGATGTGATGCTTACCTCTACATAATTGATTCGTCCCTTCAGCTCCAACAAGTTCTGAAACGATCATATCCTTAAGCTCTGTACAACTGGTGTGCCCTTCGTTCAGCAGAAGCTTTAGCCATCGCCAGCGACGCAAAATGAGAGAGACATCAATCTAACTACTCAGCAACGTCAGGCTCAACGATATTAAAAAAAAGCTTGGTCACAATGGTAGCAACACCTCCAAACAAGACAGGCCTGCTCTTCCCACCCAAAAACCCACGTCTCAAGCCCTAAACCCACTCTCCTCCACACAGCTCACCACCTTCCCACCGCCGCCACCGCTTCCGTTTGTCTTCTTCCCTCCGCCACCGCAACCGCCACTGCCGTTTGTCTTCTTCCCACCGCCTCCACCGCCGCCATTTATCTTTTTCCTTCCGCCGCCGCCATTATTTGTCTTCTTCCCTCCGCCGCCACCGCCGCCATTATTTGTCTTCTTTCCTACGCCGCCGCCACCGCCGTTTGCTTTCTTCATCCCGCCGTCATAATCATAGAGGTTTCTTGGGTTGAATACGACAATGACATCGGAAACAGAGGAGGGAAGAGCTCGAGCTTGGCGAGATCGCCGGTGAAAGGATGGACGGACCAAACCAATCGTCTTCTCTTGCGATCTCACGCCTTTTGACCATCTTCTCATCGTTTCGTTGTCTCTTATAACCTCTGGTTCTCTGTTTTCCATTATCGGAGAATCTTGATCGACTGACGGATTTGAGGAAATTCCGACAGGATATGATGTCTGTACTGTGTTCGTCACTGTTCCCGAGCGGGAAAATGGCTTATTTCCGGCTTTTTCACCGATGAACTTTGAACGATAGAAAAATGACTTATTTCCTTATGAACTAGTTATTTCCGGCTATTTTATGCACAAACTTTTAAGTTATGCCAAAAACCACATGAACAACTCTATTTTTTGAATTACATGCACAAACTATCGATTTTAAACTAATTCCTATAAAACCGTAACAGTGTAATTTAAACGTTAATTTGGTTTATGATAGGTGGAGAAACAGTTTAATTTGGGTTGGTAAAAACAAAATACTACATCATTTTTTTCTTTTTCTTCTTCTTTTTATCAACTTCTCTTCTTCTTCATAAATCGTTTCTCTTCATCATCAATTGGAGATAAAATTTATTATCATGCAGAAAAATAAAATATTTTATATGATACATAAAGAATTAAAACCAGCAAATACTAATTTACCAATCTCCATGTATTGTCACAAGGAATTATAAAATTGACGTAGTTTAGGACGCTTGATTGGTTCCATAAGCGGTTGTTACTCTCAGGTTCCGGTCCTACAAGGATTTATATATTCTCCTCAATCCAGAAATTAATGTTATATGATCTCTTTATATGTTTTATGTCATATAACTCGAAAATATCTACCCAACCAGTTACTATGTCATATAACTCGAAAATGTATAATAAATTTTTTTATCCTCAATTGTTGATGAAGAGTAAAACGATTTTTGAAAAAGAAAAGCAGTTGACAAAAAAAAGAAGAACAAAACGACGTAGTATTCTATTTTTATCAACCTAAATAAAACAGACAATCTACCTATCATAAACCAAGTTAACGTTTAAACAACACCATTTACGGTTTTAGGGAAATTAGTTTAAAAATGATAGTTTATGTATGTAATTCAAAAAATAGAATTGTTCATGTGATTTTTGGCATGACTTAAAAGTTTGTGTGTGAAATAGCCGGAAACAACTAGTTCATAGGAGAATAAATTATTTTTCTGTTGTTCATGTGGTTTTTGACATGACTTAAAAGTTCGTGTGTGGAAAAACCGAAAGCAACTAGTTCATAGGGAAAGTTCGTGTGTGGAAAAGCCGGAGTCATAGGGAAATGAGACATTTTCCGGTTCCCGAGCAGATTACAGAAAAAACAATCGAAAACCAAACTTAACCAAGCAAAAATTGATTTAAACCGAACCAAATCGAACATACTCGGCCAGAACCTAACACGTCACCACTGACGTCAGCCATGACGCAACTAAAAGACATCATCAACATGACATTATTCGTGTTCAAAAAAAAAAGAAGTAAAATGACATTATTATTGTTGTTTGTATATACAAATTTACATAAGAAAACATAACACATGTATTTTCTAACCCATCAAGACTATTAAACATGAACTGTATGATACATAAGAAACATGAAATGCAAATCATTAGCAAACTAACTGATTTCTAAAAGAGGAGATCTGTTCAAAGATTGGGAGTCTCTTAGATCTATAATTACTGGCTGTCATCTCTTCAAGCCCGATGGCAATAACAAAGTCATCGTCTAAGATATTTCCAAAGACATCCTCCATCTCAGCATCTAGCCGACGAGGTAACGAAGCCTCTAGCTCACTCAGAAGCTCACCCGCTCGTTGCCTTGTTTTACAATCATCTGCACCCAAAACCCTAGAGGTAAATACATCGTCAAGAAGTGCTCTTGCCTCTTCAAACCTTCCTTGTTTGATAAGGCACATCGCTAGGTTGCATGATTTGCTAGCGTCTGGCTCAACCATCTGAGCTTTTCTGTATACCGCTTCTGCGGATAAGTACTTGGCTTGTTGCATATATGCCCACCCCAAGTTCCCCTGTATATTTATTCCAAGTAGACTAATCAGTCTATTGCGGTTCTATTATGCATATTTTACATAATCTCTTAATTGCCAAAAAAATATACTACTCTGTTCCAAAATACTTATGTTTTGGGTGTATGCACAAGAATAAAAATACTTGATGTTTTGGGTGTATGCACAAGAATTAAGGTATACACTCATTCGTAAAACGTAACATTAAAAATATATATCAAAATTAATTCAGTCAACCCTTAAGAATAAGAGTAAAATATCATTGGTCACACAGTTTTCAATAAGACTAAAATTAATATAAAATATCAAAATCTATTTTGAAACATCAAAAACTCTCCAAAACGTCATCTATTTTGAAACAGAGAAGTATTAAAATTAACTTAAAAGTATTATAATTACCAGTAGTCTTGCGATTTCTTGTTGAACGGTCACTTGAAACTTTTTGCCATGGGATCTAGCGGTCTTGGTAGGTTTACCATTGAAAGCCTCTCCTTGATAGATCTGCCTTAGCTTCCTCTTTAACAGCTCAACTTGCTCCTCCATTCTCCCGCACTTCTGTTCGTTGTAAGAAAACACTCCATGTGAGTGTTATGACAACAGAACATACAGTTCCTATGTGTTGATTCATGGTCTAGTTCCATATAGCAACGGCCAGTAGACTATTTACTTGCATGTTATATTAAAGTGCAAGTAGATAAACCTTGTATAGGTCGATGAGGACATTGTCTAGGGAATCTTGGGAGTTCTTGGAACAACGAGGACGAAAGGATTTGATGGCTTCGATGGCCTCTTCGGGACGGTCAAGTTGTTTCATTACAACAGCCATGTCCTTGAGAGCACTATCTACTCTGTCTCCTGTGTTTATGGCTTTCCAAAACCACACTATTGCCATCTCCGGGTTCTTCTCTATCAACTGCAACCAACAAGATTACACAGTCTTAGTTACTAGTAATCTCTTTCCATCTGAATATATAATCAAGTGTGTTAGAAAAAAATGCTTATCAAAAGTATGATATGATGGGCCAATATAAAATTGTTGAGAATAATATTCTTTGGGATGTAAAGACTTTTTTGCACCATTCTAAGGAAAAGTAAACGCGAATATTATTGCGAGAATCAGGACCGCTTGGTGCAACCTGTGACTCATATATGCACACCGCAATATCTGCTGCTTTTTATATATCGTAACATTATTATTTTGGTTTTATTGCATAATCAGCTAACAAACAAAATAAATTTAAAATAGGATTGGAATAAGCGTGCCAAATAATTTTGATTAAATTTAACAAACCTGCTTCTTTTTGCTTAATCGATCAAGTTGAGTTATATAAGTAATGATTTTTCTTAAAACGTTTTCGGCAGAACTAGTTAATACAAAAGTTAAGTTACAAGAAAAAACTAGTAAATACAAAAATTTTAGGCAGAGCTAAAAATATTAAAAAATATTATTTACAATTTCTCTCTTTTGTAAGAAATTTTAGGCAAACAATACATAAAAAATACAGCAACATCCAATCCAGATTACACCAAAATAAATTTACACTAAAAACGTGTATATATATATATACACTTATATTTTTACTAATTTCCATTAAAAATCGATTAAACAGTAAATGTAATTAGCATAAACTATCATCATATACATGAAAGATTGTTAAATATAATTCTCACAAAAAAAAAACTATCAGAAGAAGAAGAATATGTACCTGAGCATGTTTGGCTTTGACATAGGGAGTATCTCCACAAGGGACTTTGTGAATCACATGAAACAGTTCATTATCTTTCACCAGATTGCTTCTTGTTGTGTTGGTATTATTATTCTTCATCTTCTTCAAAAGCTTATCTTTATCTCTTTCTATCTCTCTCTCTGTGAATAATTAAGTGCAAATGTCTTTATAGACAGGCTGTGAGAGACAACTTCTGAACTATATGTTATATATGCGTACGTTTGGGACTGTAGCAAATGAATCGGGACGACATGTCGTCTCTGTTCATAGAATCTGCCACATCACCTGAAGACTTCTTACCACGTAGGTGAACGAGCTAAACGTGTGTCATTTACCATTGCCACACTCTCTCTATCTTTTATTTATATACCTTTTATTTTATGTTATTAACAGCCAAAAGATTATGTTTTTTTCGTTGCATCTATATCATCAATAACTATGTACAGTGTATATCTATCGATGTTCTTGGTAAGTTTTTTTTTTTTTTTGCTTAAAATGTTCTTGGTAAGTTGCCTCACGTTATTGTCGGTCTCCTCCGCTATACTCGCTTCCTTCCAATAACTTACAAGAAAGAGTATTTTTCTTTTTAAAGTACAAGCAAGAGTATTTATTTTTGTTTCTACAACAATATATGTTTTCTGTTAACTGTTTGCAACATTTAACACTTATTTTTAGCAAAAAAAACATTTAACACTTATACGTGAAGTTAAGTGTGTGTTTCTAATAGTACTACGCGTGTCGTTTTTATAATTTATTGGATTACCAACTTATGACATGTGTGATGTGTCAAATAAATTTTAATCAGATTTTTATACATTGTAATTCATATCAGAGTTTTACTGTATAAATTGACCAATTTCATAACGTCCAAAACACATATATAATGTCTAAATTTAGATGTGTATATCAAGTTTAAAAAAAAACAAAAAAAAATTAATGTAACACGTTCCTAATGTTTTATATATAATTGTCTACATGTTCGTATATAGCTAGCTTTTTAATAACTTCATGTGATTATTATCTTTGTCGATCATTGATTTCAGTGTTTAGGTTTTAGATTTCGTGTTTTTTTTTATAATGATTTCACTATTTCGTTAAGGTATGTATCGTAGTTAAATCACATAAATGTGTTATTGTAAGGACATATAGTACATTACTATAAGTTGATTCAATGCCGAGTGGTGCAAGGCATTTTCAATCTTCAATGGTATCATTTAACATAAATATTCCCAAAAAAATATATTAAAATTTTTCAATGATTCATCGTCATATGGACCATTGAAACACTTTAAAGGATAAATGATTAAAATATCTATTAAGTGGTTACCAAATCAGTGATATGTTATAATAAAATGAGAAGGGTAAATAATCACATCATCATCGGATCCCCATCATCATCACTCTCAGAAGTGTATGTAGAAGTTCAACGAACGTGGACAGTATGGGATTCAGTATACACTAGTTAACAAGAGTTGCCGCTAAGCCGCTTACACCAAACGAACCGCTGATCATACTGATATGACATGGGACCACAAACACTCAGCCATCACTCTTTTGGATTTTGTGAAATATAATTGTAACGATAATAACAATAAGGAAATATTTACCCAAACAAATCTTTTAACCTTTTTTTTTCCAAAAAAAAAAACAAATCTTTTAACCTAGAAAAATGCAAACATACCATCTAAGTAACTAATAACAATATATATACGTAGAGATGGTAATCAAGGACCTGGACCGCGGGCCTTGCCCGTAAAGGCTTGCTGCTGGGCGGGATTGGACCTCCATTTGGTAAGCCCGCAAAATTGTGGGCCTCGCGGGACGGGTTCAAAGCGGGACGGGTCGAAAGCGGGATGAGCTTAACCTGCGAGATTTTGAAGACCCGCAACCCTAAGTCCCCATTCTGTAATATATCTTTATTTTTCTTATTTGCAGAAGATGAAGTTGATGGTGAAGAAGAGAAATTTCCATCTTTTTGTCGCTTGTTGGTGATAAAGATGAAGAACAAGAAGTGTGTTTGGTGTTTTTTATTTATTTATTTTTGGGATTAGCATCTTTGATTTGGTATTGGTTTTATTTAATTTTGGTTTCTGAAAACTAAATCATTTGTTATGAACTTATGAGTTATAATATTTGGATTCAGCAACTAATATTGTTTATTTTTAAAATGTTTGGAGTCTAACAAAAGTAAATAAACTAGTGTTTTGATCCAACAAAATCTTCAACTAACAAGTGTATTGCTTTATTCAGTCCAATCCTCGACTAAACTCACTTACTGATGCGTCATGAAACTGATAAAGCGTCATAAATCATGCAATGAAGCATTCATGAACCATATGTCCGTTTGTAATTCTATGTTCCGCGGGCCGATCCGCAAAGGCCTACATGTTTTGCGGTACGGGTTTGGCCAGCCATTTTGAGGACCGCAGCCCGTGCGGGCCTGACCCGCCGTGACCCGCTCGAAGACGAGCCCGCTGCGGTATGGAACGGGACGGATCAACCTGTTTGAAATCCCTATATATACGTAGCATCCTGTGTTTTGCTCAAAGATGTTTTTGCATATTTCTAATCAATGGAATTTAAACATGCAAAACACTGACAGGTAAGTTCTTATTTTTAATTACATTTAGTCTTCCCCTAATAATACTTGGTATTGAATATTATATATATGGATCCGAGAGTAGGGGAGAAATCACATGAATCTGGACTGTTTCTCAGCATGATTCAAGAATGATTTGGTTGCTTTTAGGTCTATTCAATTTCTGCATACTTAGCTATTAATTAATACTAGACTTTGATTCACGCGACCGCGCACGAGTATTTAATTTGTGTTTGTATTTAATGATATATTTGTTAATGTAAATGTTATATTTGTACTTGATTTTATATTTTAGCATTTTAGCGTAAAATGTATCATCGATATTAGGTATTATATAAAAATCTAACATTTATATAATAAGATTCATGTCTAAGATATATAGCTAACAATTTTTTTAAATAAAAAGTACAAAAATAGACAATTGTGAATTATCATGCTATTTATAAATGAAACATTAGTTATAATATTTGTAAGAAAATAAAATGATTGTTAAACTTCTATGAAATTTGGAACATATACAAATTAAGATTGAAAATAAAATGAAAATATAAATTTGATGTAACTGATAAGAAATTATAAATGGGTTTAAATTTGTGTACATTTAAACCACGACCTTGCAGATGTTTTCTTTTATTTTTGTAAATAAATATTTATTTTGTCTAAGTGAGAATATGTATTTTAAAATTTTACATGTGTTAAATAATTATTTAATAACATTTATAAGCATAATAATTTTATAGTTTATATTTTTTTTAATTTTATTTTATCTTGTAAACCGTGAATTGTATTACCACCATTTTTAAAATATGATCCTTGCATCTATACAAATGTTTTATTTTGTTTTTTTTGTGGATCAAAATTTTATGAGAATGTCTAATAAATTATTTTATATACATGGTAAGTTTGTTAACAATTATAATGGTGCATGTAATATATTTATATTGGTAAGAAGAAGAATTTGTTCAAAAAAAAAAGAAGAGTATGGTGAATTGTGAGGGAGAATGAGATAAAAATGTAACTTATATTGTTACATAAATATTTTGTGTATATTATTGATATTCATGAATGTTTATAATATTAATATGACATAAATAAGTTAAAAGATTTATATTTAATTGCTTGTAAATTTAATTTAGGAAATGTTTTATTAATTTTTAAAAAGACATGGAAATCATAAAATTATGAGTAATTATTAGTTCATTAATTTTGGAAAAGACAAAGATTACTTAAAATATTTTTATTTAATTATTTCAATGACATTAGACTGTAAATATTATGCAAGTTTAAGGGTTAGTCTCTATTTATACTTTTCTTTATGTAGATTAGATTATCTTTATCTTTGTTTTAAGAAACTCTGGCCCCTTCCTTACAATTAGAGTGTGGATGCTCGCATTTTAATACTTACAAACTTGTTTGATTCCTTGGGAAAAAAATATTCTTATTACCTTCTAGTTGAATTCCACCCAGAAAACTTAATTATAACCGAATTAATTAATCTGCAATACTATGTCTTATGATCTAGAATCGTATTTTTCTCATTCACGTTTAGTAGGGTAATTGTTTTTTCTTGTTTGTTAACAGACTTTATGTCCATAATTTTTTCACATGCTCGAAAACATCTTTTCGATATTTTAACTTAAATAATATTTTTTTTTTATTTCACAAGTGATTTGAATTTATAATACCTTCAATGCTAAGATCTGATGGAGCATCTCAGATTTTTTTTAAAAGGTAAAATGCATGAGATTGAAGAGCAGCGGAATCTCATTTGAGAATTCTTGAAACACTTTTTAGAACGTATTAGTGCCATTTGTCAGTATTTAATTGATGTCACATTAAAAAGGAAAAAAACATAATTATCAAATAAAAACATATTAGTTTAAAAAAAACATATTACAATAAGAATATTTTGGACTGATACTCAATTTGAGTATGACACTGATCAAGTTGCTCTTAAAACACATTTTATACTATTACTATTTGGTAGGATTAAGTTTATGAATATAATTAACGCATTACATATGAATCAATACCAATTTGGCTAATTAATAAGACAATAGAGAAAGGCAGAAAGCTCGTCGTCGTCTTGTTGAAGTAAGCTCATCATGTGGCGCACAAAAACATACTGTCCTGGATCTCACTAATAACTGAGCTGAGTCTTGTATGTGTGTTTTCACGATTAGTTCAGGAATTGAAAAAAAAAAGAATCTGCTTTTGAGTATATGGAGAGTTAATTAAACGTGTTAGAAGGTTCGATTTTTTTACAAACTTGCACTTAAATTTGGTTTGGGTCCCGTCATTTTCTTTCAATAATTACTAAGTGGATTTTTTTATTTATTATATCAAGAAAGAATTTGATAGAGGTGGAAATAAAAATGGAGATGATGATGCCACATATCAGCTTTAATTTTTCTTTTACACTAATTTCTTATTATAATTATTATATAAACAAATCAATCGATTACTATACCTATTTTTCTTTATGAAAACTATGTCCGACGGTCTATCTTTTGAAGAATTTATGAACTTTTGTTGTTGTTAGTCAGTATAACTGATAATAAATCTCATTTTGAAATTAAATTATAAATTTTCTACTTCCGAATTTTTAATGAACTTTTAATCAAACTATTAGACCAATACGATTTATCTACACAAATGATTTAATCCATCTTACCTTTTAATCAAATAGTTGCATTTCAAGCAGTGGCTAGATAGCTTATAATTATATGTATCAGATGACTAGGGTTAGAGCATGTACATTGATGTATCATAAGAGGGTCATGGGCCTGGGTTCACAGGTTTTTAATTTGAAAAGAAAAAGGAAAATGGGTAATATTAAGTGAACCGGGCCGCTCTCGTGAACTTGTGTGAGACGAGTTCAACACACGTGGAGGCACCAGATTGGCTGGACGGAGTCGTGATGACGACGCGGAAAGGAGGTGTTTCGCGTTATTCTCCTCATTTCCTCTTCTCTCCCAAATAGCTAGGGTTTGCGACTCGAGAGGCGATTCTTGTAGCTAGGGCGATCGAGAGGTCTTTTGTCCATAAAATCGAGGAGGTAGTGTCTCTTGATCGATCTCAGGTCCGTTTTCGAGTAGAGTTACGTTGTTAGGGTTTGTTTATACGGGTTTCATCGATTCTATCTGAAGTTGAATTGGGGGTTTCTCCTCCAATAGAGTCTGGAGGATAGATCGATTACGAGGTTTGTAGTTAATCGATCTGTTTGTTAGGGTTCCATCGAGTCTGAGATTTCTTTGTTAGGGTTCGATCGAGTCTGAGATTTGAAATCGATTAGAGGGTTTTTTTATTTATGGTTGAATAGAGTCGATCTGAAATCGAATTGGGGGTTTTTTTGTTTGGGTTCTTTGTTTGGGTTCGTTAAAGATTGGGTTGTGTTTCCGAGTAGATTTGAAATCGATTAGAGATTAGTGTTTCTCTTACTTAACTGTTTCTCTTACTTAGTTTAATCATATTGGGTTGTGTTTCATTGTTTGGGTTCTGTTCTTTGTTTCTCTTACCGGTTCGTTTAATCATATTATTTGTAGTTAGTATGTTCTAATCATTTCTTCTTTCTGGTGCAGATGGATCCCGCAGAAGAAATAAGACATTCAAAGAAACAAAGGGACTACTGCAACATGTTATGGTTCGTCCAGGATTCACAGTACGGGATTCCAAGAAGGTGTGCTTGCGGTGGGAAAATCATTGACGAGGTCCGGGGGAAGGAAGACTACGACAGTCATCCTGGAAAGCGCTACTTCACGTGCATCAACTATGAAGTAAGTTTTATTTTCTTAATTATGTTCTTAAAATAAAAATAACAGGAACTGTCTATAATATTTGTTTTCTGTTGTCAACAAGGATGATGGGTTGCATTATAGTCATCCTTGGGTGGTTGGTGTCCAGGAGGAGATCAAAAGGCTGAGGAAGCGTCTGGAGGATGTTGAGGAGGAGATCAAGAAGGTGTGGAATCTCAAGTTCCAGATTCAGACCCTGCAGGTAATTCTATTTCCCTGTTATTTTAGAAGTAGCCTTGTATGTAAGTCCTTAATGAGTAACTAACACTGTATTATTGTTGTTTCCATGTCCATGAACAGGTAAGAAGCCTCACTGTTCAGGTCGGTACCCTGGAGAAGGTGTGCTTCGACTGAAAATCAGAGGTAAATGTTTAAAACCCATCTTATGCTGTGATGTATTATCTTGTTTGGTTCCTCTGATTGTATTAATTATCTAAACTAGACCTAGAGCGAAAAGTACAGTCGAATTAAAGCTGTGTTGGTTGGTAGCTTGCTCTTAATGTTTGAAGTAGTTGATTGTATTAAGTAGTCGATTTGATGTGTCATTACTTCTCTCTGTGAAGTAGTTGCTTGCGCTATTAGCTTTTATATTCAATGTTTGGCAGGTAGAGTTTAATTTTTCACTTCTATCTAAGCTAAAACTAGTTTAAATAGAGAACCAAAACCCATTATCTAAGCTAAAACTAGTTTAAATAGAGCAGTCTAGCAATGGAATGCGAGTATGCTGAGGCTGTAGCGAACTCTCCTTGGTTAGTGAAACCGGTTTCAAAGAGAAAGTGGTCAACAAAAGAGGACCTTGTGCTCATCAGTGGTTGGCTGAACACGAGCAAGGACCCTATTGTCAGTAACGAGCAGAAGGTTACTTCCTTTTGGAAGAGAATTGAGGCGTATGTTAATTGTAGCCCTCTGCTCACTGGCTGCGTTCTTAGAGAATGGAGTCAGTGTAAGCAGAGGTGGGGAAGGGTGAACGAGCAGGTCTGCAAGTTTGTGGAAAGTTATAAAGCGGCAATAAAGCACCAATCAAGTGGTCAAAATGAGGATGATGTCATGAAGGCTGCTCATGAGATCTTCTTCAATGATTATCAAGCGAAGTTCACCATGGAACACTGTTGGAGGGAACTGAGACATGATCAGAAGTGGAAGTCAGTTTTTAAGTCAAGAGATGGCGCCAAGGAGAAAAGGAAGGAAGCTGAGGAGGTGATACCTGAGGACGAGGTTAGACCGCCTGGTGTTAAGGCTTACAAAGCAGCCAAACAAGAGACACGGTCATGAAGCTGCTTTCGATCAAATTGAGAGTATCTTGGCTGAGAGAAAGAAAATTTCTCAGCAAAAACTCCTAGATCGTCTCCTTGCCAAAAAAGAAACTGATCTATCTCCTAACGAAATCACCCTCAAAAACAAACTCATTTCTGAACTCCTTGATTGAATTGGTTAACTTGCTTGCTGGAATCTCTGTTTTTTCTTTTGTTAAACTCAATATGTTTAGTTATTAACTTTGAGGTTGCCTTTTTCTTTTGCAGGTTGCTATGTCACGGGTTGCTATGTCTGTTGCTGGATCACTGGTTGCTATGTCTGGATCACGGGTTGCTATGTCTGTTGCTGGTTTAATAAGTCTGTTGTTGCTTTATTTGTACGGGATCAGTGTAGTATTTTGTTAGTTTCTACACTGATGTTGCTTTATGATGAACGGATGCAGTGGATTCTTTCTCACACTGCTACAATGTCCTTTTGTTTCACAGGTTGTACTATGTTTCGACACTAGTTTATTT
>NC_027749.1:47443277-47464608 GCF_000695525.1 Brassica oleracea var. oleracea
AAAGAGATCGGGAACAAGGACACAATCAACTATGGCAGGATTACTTCAGTGAAAATCCTACATACACACACGACATGTTTAGGCGGCGTTTTCGAATGAACAAGTCTTTGTTCCTTCGCATTGTCGAACGCCTAGGTAATGAAATTCCATACTTTCAGCAACGAAGAAATGGTCATGGAAGGAACGGCCTCTCTACACTTCAAAAATGCAGTTCAGCCATACGATCGTTGGCATACGGTCAAGCGGGAGATGTCAATGACGAATATCTCCGACTTGCGGCAAGTACTGCAATTTTATGTTTGGAGAATTTTGCGGAAGCGATAATACAATTGTTTGGAGATGAGTATCTAAGAAGACCTACAACAGAAGATCTTCAAAGACTACTTGACGTTGGAGAGGCACGCGGGTTTCCGGGGATGATAGGCAGCATCGATTTTATGCATTGGGAGTGGAAAAACTGACCTACGGCTTGGAAAGGTCAGTTCACACGTGGTTCAGGAAAGCCGACGATTGTCTTAGAAGCTGTGGCATCACAAGATCTTTGGATATGGCACTCATTTTTCGGATTACCAGGTACCCTAAACGATATCAATGTTCTTGATCGGTCACCAGTTTTTGATGACATTTTACAAGGTCGAGCACCTAAAGTGAAGTTCAAGGTCAACAACCACACTTATCGTATGACCTACTATCTTACCGACGGAATTTATCCTAATTGGGCAACATTTATCCAATCCATCCCGCTTCCTCAAGGTCCTAAAGCCCAGAAATTTGCAGAAAAGCAAGAATCCGTCAGAAAAGATGTCGAACGGGCATTTGGAGTCTTGCAATCGAGGTTTGCAATTGTAAAAAACCCTACTCTAAAATGGGACAAGGAAAAGATAGGAAAGATAATGAGAACGTGTGTCATATTGCACAATATGATAGTAGAGGACGAACGACACGGATACACTCTAGCTGATACATCTGAGTTCGAGTCAGGAGAATCTAGCCGAAGTGCCAAGGTGAAAACGAGAGAAAGTGTGAATGTCGATATGCTTAACATTCGCAATCAAATTCGGGATCCAGGCGTACATGAGCGTTTGAAAGCTGATTTAGTTGAAAATGTTTGGGAAAATTTTGGTAATCGTGATGAATAATCTTTGTATGTTCATGATTTTTCAATGTATTGAATAAAAACTTTTCATAAATAATGTAAAATATTTAGTAAGTTTCTTTAAAAATAATTTTTTTTAAATGAAAAATTATTTCTTTTTTTTAAAAAAAAATATTATTTTATTCTTATGAACCCGGATTTGAGGTTCATTGATGGAGGAGCACAATTGAGCCGGGTTCAACACTGTTCACGAGCCCACAATTAAATACATAAAAAATACATATGAACCCCAATAGGGGGTTCATTGATGTACATGCTCTTAGTGTTGGACAAATAAACCAAATCTGAATTAAATCCGATCCGATAAAAATGAATCCAAACCGAATTGAATCAAACATAAATACTGAATGAGTCTTATTCTATGGTATTTCAGATTATGAGTTTTACCCGAACCCAAATTAAATGGATATCTAAAAACACGAAAAATTCAAAATCTCAAAAATACTCATATCTAGCCAAGCTCAATCACAAATAAATATCCAAATATATATTTTGGTATTTGGTTAGTATTGCTATTTTTATGTTTTGACACTTGCATTTGAAGTTGAGTTATGAATATATTTGTTTTTGAAATTTTAAAAACGTTGTCTTATTTTGAAGTTTAAATAATGTTTTATTACGTTTATAGAGTTATTAGTTTTAACTTATATATGTATTTCTCCTCTTAACAACAAATTTGAATCATGCCACCAAGTTTTTATTAGTGTAAATTGTTTATATTTGCCCAGTTTGTAAACTAAAATGTGTATTTTTAAATAACAAACAAGTATTTGCATAACCGAAAGCCTGAAGTTGAAACATATTCATATGGGGTTATGATGTGTTACTATATCTGAACCGAACCTAAGAAAGTCCAAACAACCGAATTTTGAAATAGCGGAATATGGTCAAATTTCAAACTCCCAAAAACCGGAACTCGATTGAACTCAAGATCGAATCCGAATGGATTATCCGAATCCAACCTGCATATATGACCATAAATATTTTCGAAAGAGAATTACTTCTATTTATTAAAAAAAAAGTCTTATGAAATATTAAAAGTTTTAACTTATTGACCATTTGTAAAAGGTAGTTATTATCACATTGACCTCAGTAAAACAATAGGCTGCCGCTGGCGTCAAGGTGATTGCATACAATTAAATGGAAGGTTTAATATGATTCCATACTATATTTATCTTTATATTAAGAAACTTTGGTCCATTCTCTAGAGATGCTTCCATTTTAATACTTACAACTTGTTCGATTCCTTGGAAACATTTTTTATTCACCTTCTAGTTGAATAATCTTAGGGTTAATTATGAAGATAACACATTATTACATTATCAATCATACCAATTTCGATACAAAAATCTTGTAACACAATAATAGATAAAGCTCGTCAAAAAGACGTTTGTTGAAAGTGAGCTCACCATGTGGCGCGCCAACACATACAGATCCGTCACCCGGTTCTCACTCACTGAATCTGAGTCTGATAGATGTTTTCACAATTAATTCATTGTAAACGTTAGGAATTGAAAAAAGGATCTGCTTTCGAGCATCTTCAGACTTGTTAAACGTGTTAATAGGGTCAATTTTTAACAAACTTGCACTGAACTGGTTTGGGTCCCGTTATCTTCTTTCAATTATTACTTGGGATAGTTTTCATTTAGGGCCTTTCATTTATTATATCAAGAAAGAATTTGATCGACGTGGAAATAAAGTGTAGATGATGAAGAGTTGATCTATCTTTGTCCACAGATCAGCTTTATTTTTCTTTCAAAGTAACTTATTATCAAAATTATTATATCTACAAAATAATCAACAACTTTATCTACTTTTTTCAAAAAAAGAAATATATATTAAATATCATTATCTTCCCATAAAGGGAATCTGACGTCGACAAGAACGCTTCACCAGATCCTGCGTGAAATCCTAATCCCCGGTGGTCGACTTGCGAACCCGGCGACCCTCCATCGTCCTCAAAATAGAGTATGTCGGTCAAGAGTTTGACGAACCAGCCAGGGCTTCAAAGCTTATGTTGAAGTCTTCCGCACAAGGACTTTTCCGAATCACGAAGGGGGACAAGAAAGTGCATCCAGAGACACCAAAATCTATTTTATCTACTTTACTTTATCTACTTTGCATTATGAAGACTTGTGTACTCTGTCTTATTCGTACTACTAGATCAAACTGTTCTACGAAAATTCATATTTAACATTTTCTATTTTTATCATATTAAACAAAATTTATATGTAATCTCCTGTTAATTTTTATTGATAATAAATCATTTTCTGGAATTCAAATTTCATATATTTTATTTTAGAATCATAAATAAGACTTGAATCAAAGTATTGGACCAAAGATTTATATACACAAATTATTTTATCCATTTTATAGTTTAATGATATAGCTGCACTTCAAAGCAGTGATAGAAGTAGTTTCTCAGAGCAATTCCACTGCAAAAGTATCTAATGTAAGTATCTGAACTTAGAATATTTCAATATTAACTAATTTTAATTATGTATTTAATTTCTAATAGCTAATTTTTTTTTTGAAATATTTAAAAATTAACATATTATTATTATATAAAAGTAACTCAGGAGTATCTACAATTCTGTCTTTGAATGATTCGTCACTCTTTTTAAAAATTCTGAGATACTCATAAAATATTTTTTACTGGAAATGCTCTGACCTTTTTTTTTTAACAAAGGGAAATGCTCTAACTAGAAGAGTCTACATATGGATTTTCTTTTTCAAAAAAAAAAAAACTTGTATTTTTTTAATCTGATGAAACAAACTTTACATTGTTGTCATTTGTAAAATGTAGTTATTATCAAACTTGACCCCAGTAAAACAATACGTTGCCTCAATTAGATGGAAGGTTTAATTACAAAATTTATATAGTTAAAGGTCGATCTTGCAAAACAATAGATAGTTCGAGGGTCTTCTCGCGTATTTCTTGAAAGTAAAAACCACTATACGATCGTCGTCGTCGTCGTCTAACAATAACCCTAAAATCGAAAAGAGAAGAAGCAGAGCAAAATCGAAAACGCTTTCTTTCTCACTTTGCCGCACTACTCTCTTCGTAATGGCGAGCAACAATCCTTCGCAGCTTCTTCCATCAGGTATCCTTCCACTCTTTCTTGTCACTTTACACAGAGCCAAATCGAAGAACCGGATCTGAAGATTTTGGCCCCCAATTATTTGGTGTGGGTGCAGAGCTAATCGACAGGTGCATAGGGTCGAAGATAAGGGTGATAATGAAAGGAGACAAGGAGCTCGTCGGTGTTCTCAAAGGCTTCGACGTTTACGTCAACATGGTCCTTGAGGATGTCACCGAGTAGTATGTCTCTCTCTGTTTTAGGGTTTCATTACTGACGTTGAACTGAGTACAAAAGCATTATACTTTAATTAGTTTCCACTGAAAGTTCATTGCTTTGCTGAAGAATGACATTTTAAGAGGACTTGAAGATCAGATCTTTTTTGCTTTAGACTCATTTTAGGGTTTCTCCAGTGCTAAGTTTCTCAGTAGTTGTTTATATATATATATATATATATCAGTTTCAAATTTCAATTTTACTTTTAACTGATTCCAAAACATTCTACTTTATCAATCTCCTTCAAAGTTCATTGCTTTGCTGAAGAATGACATTTTAAGAGGACTTGAAGATCAGATCTTTTTTGCTTTAGACTCATTTTAGGGTTTCTCCAGTGCTAAGTTTCTCAGTAGTTGTTTATATATATATATATATATATATCAGTTTCAAATTTCAATTTTACTTTTAACTGATTCCAAAACATTCTACTTTATCAATCTCCTTCAAAGTTCATTGCTTTGCTGAAGAATGACATTTTAAGAGGACTTGAAGATCAGATCTTTTTTGCTTTAGACTCATTTTAGGGTTTCTCCAGTGCTAAGTTTCTCAGTAGTTGTTTATATATATATATATATATATATCAGTTTCAAATTTCAATTTTACTTTTAACTGATTCCAAAACATTCTACTTTATCAATCTCCTTCAAAGTTCATTGCTTTGCTGAAGAATGAGACTTAAGATGACGTGAGGATCATATCTTCTTCTTTAGAGTGGAACATTTGTGTGTGTGTGTTAGTGATTTGATGCTTTAAGAACTTGCTGCTTTGTAGATATGAACTCAAAGATTCGTGGTGTTGCCATTTTCTTGACTAAGTATCTAACTAAGCATGTCTCACTCTGTGCAGTGAGATTACAGCTGAAGGAAGTCGGGTCACAAAGCTTGATCAGATTCTCCTCAACGGCAACAACATCGCCATTGTAAGTCTAAAAAGCTTCTTGTTTTGTATCTGCTTAGGATTTTGCAACAAATTGGTTACTCGTTTATGCTTTGACAATTCTTAAGACTTGTATGTAACTTTTGATGACATTAAAACCATTTGAATCGTCAAATGCTAAGAAACCTGTATTGAAAATTGTTGTGTTGCAGTTGGTGCCTGGTGGAGCTCCAGAAGATGTAGAGTGAGAGGATTGATTAGTATGTTAAAGACTTGTGTGGTGAAAGATGTAACTTTGCTTTTTAGATTTGACTCTTTGTTCACTCACAAGTTACTAGTTGATACATTTTAAACTCAGAATGACAAATTGTTCATTGTTCAACAATGTGAAAGAGCTGTTTAAGCTTCACACTTTTTTATTTGACTTAGTGCTTTCATTGCTTGTCCTTATTCAACCTTGTTCTAGTGACCGCTCCCATTAGTCTCCACACGCGCATTGGACAAGTCATCAACAGAGTCTCCTCTCTCAAACACAGCTGCGGCTCCCATACCAGTGCCTATGCACATTGAAATAACTCCAAAGCGGCAGTCTTTCCCTCTCCGTTTCATCTCATGCAACAATGTCGCAACACATCGAGCTCCTGAACATAGAGATAGACTCTGTTAGCTTGTATTCATGCTACATGTTAACAACTGGTAAGAGAAGCTTGTGGGAGTAGTAGTAACCTGTAGCACCAAGAGGATGGCCAATAGCAATGGCCCCTCCATTAACATTGACCTTTTCCACATCCAGCTCTAGCTTCTTGCAACAGTACACATACTGAGATGCAAATGCCTCATTGATCTCAAATAGATCGATATCGCTAACTTTGAGTCCTGCAAGGTTGGCTGCAGCGGGAATGGCGTAAGCTGGACCGATACCCATTACAGCTGGATCCACACCAGTAACAGCAAAGCTCCTGCATTGTTTTTGGCATCAGAACTTTTTCTTGAACTGTTAAAATGTTTGACAAGTTTGTCTATACTCAATTCACCTGAATATTCCAAGAATGGGAAGTCCCTTCTTCATCGCCAAGCTCCTCTTCATCAGCAGTACAGCTCCAGCACCATCACTAATCTGACTAGCATTGCCTACTCAACACACACAAATGGTTCAATCTATGATCAGACTTATGTCAGTGAAAGGTGGTAAGTACTTCTTTCTTCACCTGCTGTGGTTGAACCATTAGGTTTAAAGACTGTCTTCAGCTTTGCAAGATCAGCCATGTTTGAGTTTGGACGTACACCATCATCAACAGAAACAACAATTGGCTTCTCTGCTTTTGTATCAGGGTCAACAATCTGTCTCAAGAACAATTGTTTATAGAGAAAGCTCTAACCAAAAAAGGAAGTTTGGAGCTTCTTGTTTCTACCTTAGTCGCAACAGGAACTATCTCATCCTTTAGTTTACCAGACGCGTTTGCAGCTGCTGCACGCTTGTGAGACTCCACCTGTTTCTTTACTGAATCAGTATGAGAATATAAGAGACAAGAGTACGTAACAAGGGGGAAGGAAAAGCAAACCGCAGCCATGTCTTGATCTTCTCTTGTGACACAGTATCTTTCTGCTACGTTTTCAGAAGTTATGCCCATCGGAAGCAAGCAGTCACGAGCTCCACGAAACTCTTGTGCCTGTTCCCATCACAAAATCATCACCAAAACTCTGTTGTTGAGTTACTTTATAACACATTCATTGAGATAAAAGATAACGGACCCTCGGGTTTGTTGTGTGAAAGCCACCTCCAGCAGTGTGATCAATCGACATGGACTCAACTCCAGCACCAATACCTGTGCAGTTAACAACATAGACAAGGCAGAGAGAGAGAGAGAGAGAGAGAGAGAGAGAGAGAGAGAGAGTCAATCTGGTTAAGTCTGGTTACAGGTGTGTCTTCTTACCAATGTCGTAATATCCAGCTCTGATGGAAGCAGCAACATCAGCAACAGCTTGTAGTCCTGATGAGCATTGTCTGTTGACAGTTCTGATTGGCACAGAGTCTAGCTCGTAAAAGAAAGGTGAAACACAAGTTTAGTTATAATCAACAACAGATGTTTTTGCTGTAAGAAAGAATCTGTTTTAAGTTTACCAGGAAAGCCAGCAAAGTAAGCAGCTACTCTACACTCCATGGCTCTCTGAGAGCCAGGAGCTATAACGGTACCAACAACAATATCCCCAACTTCACTTGGATCCAAAGACGTCCTTTCCACCACAGCCTAATCAAAGAACAAAAAACATAAGAAACAAGATACTTACTCTCAAAGTACACTACAAGCAAGGTAAGGTTTTACCTTGAGAACAGAAGCAAGAAGATCATCTGGGAGAGTATCTTTGAACCCTCCACGTTTAGCTTTGCAGATGGCAGTGCGATACGCCCTGGAGAGAGGTCAAGGAAGAATCAAGAAAGTGAAGTAAAACTCAAAAGAGTTGGTTAGTTAGTGACTTACGCAACGATCACAACGTCGTCTCCGAAGGCAGCCATTGGGGAAAGCTCAGCAGCACAGTTCACAGCCTAAGTAACAAGTTCCACCAACAGTTTCAAAATCTAGTCTTTTTACTCATTAATGAAAAATGTCAACGCAATTTGAAGCTCGAAGGTCCACTGAAACTCGTGGTTAAAGAAACTAAACTTACGGAGAGAAGAGTAGGTTTATTATCATTAATGCTAGGAAGAGAAGGAGAAGAAGAAAGTGGATTGAGATGACGAATCAGAATCTTCTGCCTTTCAGTGGCTTTCTCCATCTTTTCTCACTGTTAAGCTTAATTCAAGAAAAAAAGGAGAAAACTTTCTGGGAAAATTCAACTGGGTTTGTTCTGTTTGAAATGAGGAAGACTCATTGTAAGTATATGAAGGCTTGAGGATCCTCAATATTCTCGATTGATCGTTTCTGCCCACTCTGTGTCTGATTGGCTGGTTGTTATTTTGCCAACCTTGTCTTGTCGTTTGGTAAAAAAAAGGAAGTTAACGGCGTTACAGTTAGGTCCGTCTCTTTTTTCATGTTTTTCTCCCCCACAGAACCTCTCGCCGTTACTGGTGAGACGGGATTAGACACGGCAATGAGCGCCAAACCAGCCACGTAGGAAAAAAAAGAACTACACGTCGTTTTGAGTTGAAAGAAGGCAACAACGTCATGCTTTTAGTAGATTCATTGACGAACACGTGGGAAAAGAAAAACTACAGGCCGTTTTGGATAGAAAGAAGGCAACAACGTCATGTTTTTAGTAGATTGCTTGAATATGGTTTGTTTAGGAAGAAAAAACTTATATAAAGAATATAAAATGGACTGACTCCAAGAAATAGCTTTACAAATAGAATATGCCATCTCATAACATGCATCAGTTTTGGGATACAAACAAAACGGAGTTTAGTCACGTAGCTTCCCATGATAGTGTGCAAAGATTGCATGATTCAAGAATTGTAATAACATAATAGAGAAAGAGGTGACGGCAAAAAAAAAAAATATATAGAGAAAGAGGTTTTCTAATTTGTAATCACATTTTGTAATACCTAAGCAGTTCATTTCTTTAAATGATATCTACATTCTTAGCAAGAAAAAATAAAATAATAAGAGAGAGCTTGAGAAAATTACCGGATGTGATGAGTGAGCTTAGTAAAAGACCCTTCTACTGTAATTAAGAGTCACAAAAGGTAGGTATATATGTAGAGAATGTTGAACATATATGCAAATGTTGAGAGAAGAGAAGATGGTAGCTAGCTAGTAGGCTAGCAGCTACCACACCAAATGTTCAAAATTAAATTTAACCAACAAACAAAAGAGAGACAGAGAAAGAAGTGACGTGGCTTTGGAGTTTAACACTACTCACATACTCTTTTGCTCCTCCACCACTCTTCTTACCTAACCTCCTCTTAAATGTCTTTTCATCGTCTCATGCTACCTACCCTTCCCTTTCTTTCTTGCTTCTAACGGTATTGTTACTTAACTTTTTTTTGTTATATCTATTACAAAGAAAAGTTTCATCAAATGTGTACAAGATTTCTACAAGTGTAACTTCAAGGTTTTGTCGCACTTGGACCTTGGTTTAGATTCATTGTTATTTACAAATGTCCGAATTCTAAAACTGGGGGAATGGAGAATATAAATAGGAGCAAAGCTAAATGGGCCGAGATAAATCCATAAACATAAAGCCCAATGGCTTACTACATTTTTGCCGTGTGAATGAGAAGTAGCCAACGAGGTGTGGAGACAAGTTGCAAGGGAAGTGGGCGGTGCTAACAGTCAGGCAGGCAGGCAGGACCCATCATCACAGTTTACCCATTTGCTTTCAAGTTATGGAGCATCCTTCCTTTTTTCTTACACATATTTTGGCATCAGGATTCTAGACTTCTAGTCCTTGTTTAAAAGATTAATGTCCTTGATGTATCTCAGTTACACGTGTTTAAAGGATATAATCATATGATCCTTATATGTGCCAAATTAAAAGACAAATGAAGAAGTCTTAAGTTCATTGAAGGCAATGTCGACATTGACATATGAGGAACGTTCTTATTATGCCAAGCAAGAGCTCCATTTAAAGAAGAAGTAAAGCAAACAAAATTGCTAATCTCAAGACCCAAGAAAAATAAGTTCCATTTCCCAATTCAAAAGTCTATTTCTTTCTCACCAATCATTCTTCTTCTTATCAACATGCACCATTCTCTTTATCTCTGACTCTCTCTTATCTTCTCTGTTCTCAAAGCCCATACAGGTAAAAGAACCTGCTCCCAAAGTTGGCTCTGCAACAGAACAGAACACTTAATAGTAACATCACTAATGAATCCACTCACAGATTCAGCTTCCTCATATTTTCCAACTCTCTTCAAACGCCATCTTAACTTGACTTCTCTTCTTTTCCCTTGCCCTTTTAAACTCATCTTCTCAAGTCCACACAACACACACACATTCTCTCTCTCTCTTAGTCTTCACTTCTCAAGGTATATACATTTTCATATCCTTTTCATCATTTCTCAGTTTAGGGTTGACTCTCCATATTGTTTTTACACTCATTGGAAGTTAATCTTATGTTTACTGCCTTTTTGTTGTGTATAGATAACAGACAATGGAAGATGATCATCATCACCATCAAGTAGAAGAAGGGGAGGAGGAAGAAGAAGAGAACAAGAGAGACGAAGACACATCTTCTAGAGTATTCCCCTGCCTCTTTTGTTCAAGAAAGTTTCAGAGTTCACAAGCCCTAGGAGGCCACCAGAACGCCCACAAGAAGGAGAGAACAGCTGCAAGAAGAGCCAAGAGGGCTTACGATTTCGTCAACAACAATGACTTTCTTCACACGCTACCTCTATTGTTATCTTCTCCTTCTCCTTCCCCACATCAATTGGCCATCTTAAGCTACCCATCTTCTACCTCCTTTGGCTGCTTTCCAGCTCCTCATCCTGACCATCCTATCTTCAGATCCAACGGTGCTCATGTCGCGTTAAGTAGATATGTCAAAGGAGAATATTTTGGTCAAAAACTTGTTCCAGATTTGGATCATAACTATAACGTGGTGACTAGTGAGAATGGTAACGATCAGTGTCTTGATCTATCCCTCCATTTGTAATGTAAGGGTTTATTGTTAGATCAGTGGGAAAAGATATCGAATGTGCCCACATTTCACAGAGTACATTGATGTTCTCACACTTGACACACTTCTAGTCGCATATATGTTTCTTACTCTGCATGAGAGTCGCCCTAACGTGGATGTATACAATTATAATGCCCACACGAAGAAGCTAATCTGCATTGAATAGAAGATGATATTTTTCATGTGGACGTTGGACTATGTAAGACCTATAAGTTGATGACTTTAACTGTCAATTATTATTATCCAGTAATTTACTATTGAATGAAGAAAGAAAATCACAAAATGTTATACAAGATAATTACCTTGTTCGTTTCATGACCGCTGCATCTAGCATCTGCGATCCAAAATTAACTTTTCATTACGTCAGAACAACACCGGTGAAGGTTAGCGCTAACCTATTTTCCAGACGCAGCGGCAATTAATAATGAGTGAAAGATACACTGAAATTAATGGCGTCAGTGGTGGTTCACTTTATGTTACACAGGCGTCTCACATTTGGAATCTCCGTTTTCTTGCCGCAGACGCTAGACGCAGCGGCCATGAAACTAACAGCGCTAATGAAAAACACTCACACATGACATAATCCGTTGTTGGGCGAATTCAATACTCCCTCCGTTTTTTAATATAAGTCGTTTTAGAATTATACGCATAGATTAAGAAAATCATTAATTTTTTATATTTTCTAAATAAAAACATCCTTAATTATTTACCTGACCACAAATCAACCAATAATAAAATAGAATTCATATTATTATTTGTCATATAACATTAACTGTTAATAAATTAAACCGAAAACATCATATAATTTGGAGCATAAAAATTTCTCTAAAACGATTTATATTAAAAAAAAACGGAGGGAGCATTGTTTCCATAATAGCATTAAACATTAATGTTGGTCAGTCTTGAAGCCTAATCATTGTCTTTGTCCAACATGTGGAAATTAATGAATTAACTGATTGTGTGAGCGTAAATTGGAGCTTATTTAGATATATATTGTATAGTTTTTAACATTTTCTGTATATTATTAGTGATATGATATTTAACCTTATAAAAATAAAACGATAAATATACCAGCCGCTGACTATAATTAAACTACTACTATTTGTTTTGTGTTTAAAACTAAAAGCTACTACTTGACTCGGTTCAAATTTAAGAAAATCTACAATGACCCCAAACCTACATATATGTTAATGTGCTAAGTTGCGTTAAACTTCTTAAGGATCGTTGGCAACAAAAAACTTGTCAGAGATTGTGATAATCATGCATTTCATTGGTTTCTGACACTATTCAATAATAGTGATCATATACAGCATTCTTACGATTTTTTATTTATACATCTAGTGCTGGAAGAGATCTGAAATCATCAAAACTGTGCTATAACTATTTAGATCCAAATTTGTGGATTCTCGATATATATACTTGGTATCGTACATGTTAATAGCCCATCCAAATTTCTTTCACGAAAATAAAATATAAACCAAAAATAAAAATATTTTCTATTAAATGTTAGATAAAACTTTTAAAAATAAATCTTATGCATTAAATTTAAATATTAAATATATAGTGTGTTATTTTACCAGAAAAATAACATACAATGAATAGATAAATCACTTTTAATATTTATATTACATTTCTTATATGTAGATATTCAAATCTAAAATTACAATATGTACATCCACATCACATTTTGACGAAACATGATATACTTTTCAGGCATCCAAATTTTTTGCATGGACCTTAATGGATATTGGACTCTCTTTTTTTTGTAACTTAATGGATATTGGACTTCACATAATAATTTTATACCATACCTTTTACATAACATTGTGCAATTCATTTATAATAGCAAATGTTGAAGTCCTTCAGTTCAGTTATGAAGTTTGACTAATAGAAGAAACCATTTTTAGCATATTAATGGTTGCAAGTTTTCTCAAGATCTTTAATGCGGTGCAAATATAGTCTTTTTTTTTATCAAACAAGATTTTATAGATAACTAATCTCCATCAGAAGAAGAATTGTTTACAAAGATGATAACAAAGCCATACTTGCTAACAAATTTGCTGCAACAAAAGACAAGCAGAAACACAAAGATAGAAGTAATCATTATACATAAACAACTAACATTGCAGAGACGTCCTCGTATCTCGAAAACACTAGGTTTAAGCAGAGGAATGACGCCATAGGCAACAAAGAACACACTCAGTGATCTAATGTTTGTGATTGGTAGTGCAACTAGTGCATGAATAACAATCGTAACAGTGTCTACAATAGCAAGGTCGCTGTGACACTAAGATGCTGAGCCTTTGAATTGTACAGAGAGCGAATCATCTGTAGAGTAATCTTCCAATCCAAAGTCTGACCGTGCAACACATGAGCAGCAACAATACAAAAACCATGGTAATAAGGAAGTTGGAGTTGGTTTCAAAAGAGTGGTGATAATCAAGATCTGAAACCAGTAAATAGTAGGCAAACACTCTATAGCAGAGTAAAGAGGAGTAATCAAGATCTGAAACCAGCAAATATAGTCATCCACCACAATTTCGTGAATTAAAGATAAAAAATACTTCTTGTGGATATAATACTCGTAAAACTGTTTAGCATGGATTTTTTGGGTGCAAATAAGTAATATATTTTAGAATTGGTTATAAAGTTGTTTATCCTAACTTCAATTGTTATAATTTCTTTGTCGACAATCAGTATAATAAAATGTATATAATATACAGTGACAAAATGTATACTATTTTATATAATTGTGACATATTAACATATTATTTTAGCTGTTGATAAAACTCTTCCTTTAATTTGTTTAACTTTTCTTTATTGGCATCATACTAAACTGTGGCCGAGTTTTAATGTGTTCTTTAAAAAACGTTAGCAAATATATACAAACGATGATGATTTTCAAGGTATTCACGCAACCTTGATTGGTTAGTTTGTGTAATCTGCCACATTGAGCTCATCACCGGCGTGTTTTCCGGACATTCGCCGCCGACGAACAGATATATACATTTATTATACGTTAAACAATGACGTGGAGACTTTTATGAGAAGAACGTGTATGAATGACAAGCCGCTCGGCACGTGATCCACCTGGCCTACCGCACGTGATAGAGAGAGGGAGATGCCCAGTGAGAATATTTAAAGCAGTTGGAGATGAAAGATGCAAAGTAGAAAAAAGCGAGATTTGTTCTGTTCAGTAAAAATTTGGATAAGATTAGCCTAATCTGATTAGGCATTGAACAAAAAAAAAAGTGGTTCATGTGCAATTATTTGTATAATCAAATTATGGAGTTTCTGATTTAAAAATCGTGATTTTTGATAAATAAATCACTAGTACCACAGATTCAGGAAACAATATATGTACCAATAGTTCTAAATAATCAGTTTGTTTGGCAGTTTTTTATTATTTTAAATTTGTTTCTCAACATCTGAACTCTAATTGCAGAGTTTTGAGCCCATCATCTAACGGTGTGAAGTAGGATAAACCACTAAACCTTTTAACATGTTCGTAGTTTTCTGACAATAGAACAAGATACATTGTGTTAATTCTGAAATGTATGTTATGTAAAACATATATTGTTTTCTTAGCAAGTACAGAATATAAAAAATGTGAAATATTTGCATGTATAGTATTGATTCTCATTAGAATTGCAGCTTTTATTGAAAAAAGAACGAGTTTGTACAACCTATTTTCTTGTTTGTATAGTTTGTCTCTTGTCGCATCACCTACATTTTCAACCTTGAGCGTTATAAATGTGAAACAATAACTCTTAACACTATGGTGAAAAATTTATGTCATTATCCAGCTATTTTGAGTTTTATGTTCTAAATAATTAATTAAGCCATGTCACTCCCGATTTCTCTTATATAATAACTCCTCCCACTAAAGCCCATTCTTAAACGCTTCTCATACTTCTTCTTCTTTCAACAAAATAGACTGACAAAAGCCTCTGGCTCGGACAGAGACAAAGAAACATCACAAAACAGAGCAAGAACAATGGCTACCACGCAAGTACTTGTCCTCTTTGCTTTAGCATTACTCCTAACAATGCTCTTTGCTGGCGTCGATTCCACCAGGTATCATCGATTAATTGCTTATTACATATAATGTTCTTAGCTCAGTTTGGGGTCAACTGTTTTACGTGATCTGCTTCATAGAAAATAGCATTGAAGCTCCAAAGAATCCATATTTTTTTCTTTGAACTACTGATCAGTATAGCTTCATTTTGTATTACAGATCTAAAAATTCTTGTAGTTTACGATCTTTTTATTGACCATGAACAGATCCGTGTGCTCAAACAAAAGTGTGTTGTTATTATTGGTAAATGCAACACGCCAAGACTTCTATATTAGTAGTGGTTCTCGAGGCTTGAGTATATTGCTTTTATGCTATTGAGTTGTTTCATTTCGGGTTTAGAGATAGTAATTATAGTTTTGTTTAATATAGTGAACTATTTAATTGTGTTTCAGGTCCAATGAAACATGGCATGAACATGCAGTTGAGAATCCAGACGAAGTAGCTGCCATGGTGGACATGTGAGTATTTATGTTGCTTTCAATTTTTAATTCTAGCTTTATTAGAATAGTGTGATAATGTAATGTATGTTTGCTAATTAAACAGTAATCATCTGTTTGATCTATTGCGTTCTGTTTGATCTATTGCGATTGGGTAGTTGGTAAAACAATAAGTTAAAGTTTAACTCTTAAAGGACCAGCATCTCGTGACGTCTGGTTGGATAGATTCCTGTGATCTTCTTTTGTAAATAATTAAGAAATAAATAAAAAGAATTAAAAAAACAGGTAACTTGTATTTATGTGGAGCAGAGCTCACATGGTGCTTGTGTAAGAATTTTTATACATTCTGGTCAAAGGGTTCAATCCATAGGGCCAACCAATAGACCACGATTCTTTTTTTTTCCTACTTTCTCTTTATCCTTTTTTTTGACAAATCTTTTTTACTTTATCTATTTCTTCATTCATACAAAAGATAAAGATTTCTATTTATGCAATTTAACTGTTATTAACTAGAACAATTTTTCAAAAAAATGGAAGAGTTTTAATTTTCCGTAAAATATTTTAATTTTCCATAAAATATTTTAATTTTCGGGTTTTTTTCGGTCAAATATTTCACAAATGCTATAATACAATTAACTGTTTTTAACTAGAATACTTTGCTTTGTAGTATAGTAGTTTTTGTATAAGTATTTTCATATGAAAAACTAGAAGTAGTTTCTTGGTTCCCATTCACAGGAGAAAACGAACGTAATATGATCATAGTAGAACCTCTATAAATTAATAATGTTGGGATTTTGAAATTTTATTAATTTATAGAAATATTAATTTACAAAAAGTTCTTTATTTAGATTTCTTATTTTAAGATATATTTATTCTAATATAAGAAAAATATTTGATTTTAATGTATAGACATTAATTGTTATTTTTAAAATTTGACATTTATATTAATTTTAGTATATTATTTGGCGTATATAATAAATATTGTATAGAACTTTAATGTGGTTTTAGATATAATATTACTAAATCTATCAAACATATATTAAGTGTAAAGAAAATATAAAGATAATTCTATTGTGGATATAAAACAAACAATATAATAATATGTTATTGCTTATGTAAAAAATATATATATATATATATATATATATATATATACTTTAGTAGTTAATATAAATTCTTTATGCTTATTCTTACTGAGCGTTTCAGACTTCTCTGGGTGGACCACAACATCAACCCATCATGTAGTTGAGTTGGATTTAGATGCTATTTTCTCATTAAATGCAATGCTCCATATCATATAGTTGAAAAATATAAATAAAATATAACGGTAAATATAAAAAACACATGTAGTAAATATAATTGCTTGCGAAAATCTTATGGAATTATAAGACACATTGGTCCAGAAGAACATATGTAATGTTTTTGCTATGAAACCGAAAACATGTGTAAATGTTCCAACAAACGCCTAATCTTTAGGAGCAGCGAATTGCGACAAGCCCATGCATATGCCTCGTGTATTGTTCTCCCAGTTCTTTCATGATAACTGTACTCAGAATAACAATAGTTTCAGTCTTATCTCGTTACAAAATAACCAATAATGTGAAACTTATTAAACGATTATTTACATCATATATTTAAAATCAACGAATGTGCCCACCGACGCAGATATTCTATAGTTTGATGTTATGTGGCCCATCCAAAAACATTGCCCCGGTTTTGTTTAATTTAATGGTTACGTTGAGATAATTTTGGTTCGATTAAACCGGTTTTGATTTGTTTCAGGACCATTCGGAACAGTACCGTGCGGAGAAGGTTAGGTTACTTCTCTTGCTCCACCGGGAATCCCATCGACGATTGCTGGCGTTGTGATCGGAAATGGCAACTCCGGCGTAAACACCTCGCCACCTGCTCAATCGGTTTCGGACGCAACGCAATAGGCGGCAGAGACGGACGTTACTACGTAGTAAGCGACCCTAACGACGATAACCCGGTTAACCCTAAACCGGGTACACTCCGTCACGCCGTGATCCAAGAAGAGCCTCTCTGGATCGTCTTCAAACGCGACATGGTCATAACACTGAAGCAAGAACTCATCATGAACAGCTTCAAGACGATAGATGGTCGTGGCGTCAACGTCCACATAGCTAACGGTGCATGCATCACGATACAATACGTGACGAACATTATCATACATGGGATACATATTCATGACTGTAAACCTACTGGTAACGCTATGGTGAGAAGCTCTCCGTCACATTATGGGTGGAGGACGATGGCTGATGGTGATGGGATCTCGATCTTTGGGTCGAGTCATATTTGGATTGATCACAACTCGCTCTCTAGTTGCGCTGATGGGCTTATTGATACTTAACTACTTTACGCACCATAACGAGGTTATGTTGTTGGGGCATAGTGATACTTACACAAGGGACAAGGTGATGCAGGTTACTATTGCTTATAACCATTTTGGTAGAGGTCTTATTCAGAGGATGCCAAGGTAAATATACTTGTTGGAACTCATCTATACAAATCGTTTTTTTCTTTTATATTGTATCGATTTATTTATGCAAATGCTTTTTAATTATTCAGTTTGCTCTATTGTAGAATTTGTGTTTCTACAATACTTTGAATGATTTATCATCTTAATCGTCAAAAGGATGAAACGTTTTTTTACTGTAGGTGTAGGCATGGATACTTCCATGTAGTGAACAATGACTACACACACTGGGAGATGTATGCAATTGGTGGCAGTGCTAGTCCCACCATCAATAGCCAAGGAAACAGATATCTTGCTCCGAGAAACCGGTTTGCTAAAGAGGTGACAAAGAGAGACTATGCAGGGCACTGGCAATGGAAGCATTGGAACTGGAGATCAGAAGGAGACCTTTTTCTAAACGGTGCTTTCTTCACACGTTCTGGATCAGGACGTGGAGCCAGCTACGCTAGAGCTTCAAGTTTGGCAGCCAAATCGTCATCCCTTGTTGGCGTCATTACCTCTAATGCTGGTGCTCTTAATTGCAGAGGTGGTCGCCGGTGTTAATACTTGCTCATTAGTCTTCTTTTGGGTTCTTGCATTTTATACATGGCAATCGCACTATTGGAGTGTTGAGGCTTCATTTAAAAACTGCCTCAACTGTAGTATAAAAGTTGTATGATTACATTCTTGTTTAACCACTCTCTTATATTTGATGTATCTATAAAGGCAAACAAAAGTTGGGACTCCTCTTTTACTATCTTAATTTCTTCTTACATCGTGGATAAGAGAATTAAGTACTAGACAAAACATATAGAACTTTCTATGAAATATATATGTTTCTATCTTAATTTCTTCTCCCGTTTATCATTTTTCCTCTTAAATAAGAACTAAATTTTATTTAGTCTCTAAAATAGTCTTTTTCTATTTTTATTTTAAATATAGAAAATGCTATTTCTACTAACAATAGAAATAAATTTTGTTCCAAAGTATATTTTAAAATAGCAATTTTCTATTTTTTATTTTGAATATAGAATATTGTTGTTTCTTCCTCAAAAGACATACACTAGAGTAAGAAATATATGTTAGTTGAATAAAAAAATTATATCATAACATTTAGAATGCTATAGTAAAAAGATTTAGTCAATAAACTCAACATATATTTCAATACATAAGAGATTTATAACAACTCAGTTTGATTTAATATACGATTGTAGTTGATAAAAGAAAAAAATCAACATGACTTTGAACTGAGGTACTATTCTGATATAAAAATCTATTAATGTTCAACTAAATAAAGTAATATAGCATTTCCAACTAACATTTATTTATTTCTCTAAATGCTATTATATATAAAATACAATCTACTTTGATTCATTTCTATTTTTCTGTAAATAGAAAGTGTTATTTTTTCCATAGAAGAAAAATATTAAGAAATAAAAGAATGAAAGTTTAGAAACATATATTGGCATGAATTTTACATCTTTTATAACTCTTTTAGTTTAGATGAAAATAATAAAATACATTGAAGACGATTTCATAATATCAATACCTTAAACCAAAAAATAATAGAATAATAATAATAATAATAATAATAATAATCTTTAACTTACTAGTTAAAATTATTTTGTATCATCAAAACATGACTGCCAAAAAAGCAATTCACCATCACACACATCCTAAGGTTTGAAGGAATCCGTAAAGATAATACCTTGGAACAAAAAAGCAATTCACACACATCCCAAAAGACATATTATGATCCAATTGAAGGAAATGAAGACTTCTGGGGTATCATTCAGTTATCATCAAGACTATTATATTGGATCATCAAGACTATATTATATTGAATCAGAGAAAATTGATGAGGAGACAAGAGTCAAAAAGAAAAAAGAAGATGTTTTACTTGATCGATCTACGAACATTGCCCCGGTTTTGTTTAATTTAATAGTTACGTTGAGATAAGTTTGGTTCGATTAAACCGGTTTTGATTTGTTTCAGGACCATTCGGAACAGTACCATGCGGAGAAGGTTAGGTTACTTCTCTTGCTCCACCGGTAACCGGATAGACGATTGCTGGCGTTGTGACAGAAAATGGCAACTCCGGCGAGAACACCTCGCCGTCTGCGCAATCAGATTCGGGTTTCATATATATAGAAAAGAAATTCACTGTGCAAATAGTGCATCAGACCCCACATCTTTTATATTTTCAACATTTTCGGCTGACTTTCATAACAGTTTACTATTTTACAAATAAGTTAAACGAAATATGAAGTAACTCAACAACACTGCATAATTGCATTTAAATTGGAAATAAATGGAAAAAGAGACTCCTTGTACAAAAAGAAACACAACAAAACATACTATTTGTTATAAATCACATTGTGGATGTCCATAACCGGCCCGGTTCATAACCGGCCCAATGCTAGAGAGAAAGAGAATCGACCGTGAGGAGAGAGAGAGAGAGAGATAATCGCCATCTTGCCTTTTCCTTATTAGATTATGATTTGTACTCTTTCTATATTTGTATTTCCTTTCTTTAGCCTTTCCATTATTCTATGACGGTGTAATTCCCAATATATAAAGGGCTCCTTATGTTTATGAATAATACAGAAACATAGCACTAGTAAAAATCTATCGCATAGCCACTGTAGTGCCACTTAAAAACCGTGGCTATTTAAAAGAAGCCACGAAACCGCCACGTAAAAGCCACGAGACGTAAAAAGCCACGGTAAAATTGAAAACGCCACGATCAAGTCACGAAACAAAGCGCGGCAGGTGAAAGCCACGGAAGCGCTACGAAATTTTCGTGGCTGTATAACTTAGCCACGAATTTGCCACTAATAAAACGTGGCACCATTTTGTTTTTTTGTGCCGACATCAAAAAGAAAGTGTTACGTCCAATCGTTTGACGAAATGGGATATAGCCACGGTTATTTCATGGCTGTTTCGTGGCTATACATGCTTTTTGAGTAAGGGAGCCACGAATATTTCGTGGCATTGTCGTGGCTATTTCGCATCATATATACGCTTCATACCGTGACATTTAGAACTTTTGTTCTTCTCTCAAATTTTCAGAACAAAATGTCTTTCTACTTTCAATCTAGAAAATGGATGGATCAAAGAATTGATTCTGAGAGTAATCAGGTTTCTGAAATATTTCTTGGAGGTGTTGATGCATTTATTCAATTTGCGTGTAATCAAGAAGATTACAAAGAAAGAGAAACTTTGTTGTGTCCGTGTGCTCGATGCAAAAATGTGAAGCAACGTGAAGCAAGAGTTGTCGCACGACATCTATTCTTGTACGGTTTCAAGGGAAATTATTATTTTTGGACGAGTCAT
>NC_027749.1:47466780-47467507 GCF_000695525.1 Brassica oleracea var. oleracea
TCGATTAGGGGTTTTGTCTGTCTACTTTCTGTTTCGATTAGGGGTTTTGTCTGTCTACTTTCTGTTCTTCGTTTAGATTTGTCTTTCTCTCTTTCTTGACTCTAAAGATGTGTTCTTGTTGGTTTTGTACGTATGAACTCAACAAGAGCACCTGGAACACAAGCTGCATCTCCTCCTATGCCTCCGGGTGCTACTGGACCCGCTGTTTACCATGCTGGGTCTCCTCCTATGCCTCCTGGTGCTACTGGAGCCGCTCCAAACCATGCTGCTTCCTCATCTCGTTCCAACAGCTACCAGCAGATGACCCTTAATGCGATGCTCAACTTACCTGCTAGGCTCTCACAGCCACATCTCCATCATGATAAGCCGAATGGAGCTTTATGGTAAGATCACTTCCTCATCTTTGAATGTTTCTGTTATTTGAATTGGGTCTTTGATTGGTTAGGATTGTTTCTGTTAGGATTGTTTTGTGAAATTTTAGGTAGGATTTTGTCATAGTCTTGTTTCAGTTACTGATGTTTGTTATCATCTTAGGTTTGGTATTGACCCATGTATCCATGCTTTCATCCGTGCAACTTGGCAAGGATACTACATGGGTCCTTGGAAGAGTTGGAATAAGGTGCCTGAGGAAAGGAAGGATTCCTGGTGGCAAACGTTTGTGGTAATCAAAAATTACATTTTTTTTTAAATCTCTTACTGTTATTATTTCCTGTTTCTAAACCTCTTA
>NC_027749.1:47467718-47480450 GCF_000695525.1 Brassica oleracea var. oleracea
TTTTTCACGTAAATTCCTCGTAAACTCGACGCAAATTTACGAGGATTGTTTTTCCTCGTTAAATTTCGTCGTTAAGCATGTGTTTTCTTGTAGTGATTTTTTCATTTCTCTTGACAGAATGCTAAGAGTAGGAGGGGATATGTTTACGGACTGGGCAGTGAACAATTCAGGGAGCATGCGCCTTCTTCACGCGTCCCCAATGGTATTGCCCGCAACCTGGACCTGGAGATGCGTGTGGGCGGTCTTGAGACAACCCTCCAAAGTGTCACTTCTGATGTTGCTGGGGTGAAACAGGACGTCTCAGACATGAGGCAGGACTTTGCAGCAACAAGGGAAACAATCAATCAGCTCCTCCAAACACTTAGGCCCCCGCAAGCACCTACTGGACAGACTTCTGATCATCAGGCTCAAGCACCAACTGGTCAGCCTAATCCTCCCAATGGCATTTAGAAGTTGGTACTTTATCTTATAACCTCTTTTGTAACAAGGTCTTTTGTAACAAGGTCTTTTGATAGTCTTCTTAGACTCAAAACTTTTAACCTTGTCTTATGTAACTTTTTATGAATGTTGAACCTTGACTATCTTGTATATTAAGCTCTGTGTTTATTGAATGTGCAATTTTAATAATTTGAATGAATCTCTAATATGAAAATTGGCTAATTAAATCTCTAATTTTGAATGTTTTTCAAAACAGTGGATACTATAAATGTTGAATCTTAGTAGCTAAATCGTGGCTATAATAGCCACTGAAAAATAGTTTTAAACTGTGGCTAATAGTGCCACGTCGAATAAGTGGCAGTATCGTGGCTATTATAGCCACGAAAATGCGCGTGGTAATAACGTGGCTCTTAGCCACGAAAAGCCACGCTTATTTCTAGCCACGAGGCTATAGCCACGCTACTTTTCGGACATCTAAGCGTGGCTGATTTCTTTTATAGCCACAATAATTTGCTCTATAGCCACAACTTTGTAGTGGCTATGCGTTGGATTTTTACTAGTGGTGGAGGACGATGGCTGATGGTGATGGGATCTCGATCTTTGGGTCGAGTCATATTTGGATTGATCACAACTCGCTCTCTAGTTGCGCTGATGGGCTTATTGATACTTAACTACTTTACGCACCATAACGAGGTTATGTTGTTGGGGCATAGTGATACTTACACAAGGGACAAGGTGATGCAGGTTACTTTTGCTTATAACCATTTTGGTAGAGGTCTTATTCAGAGGATGCCAAGGTACATACTTGTTAGAACTCGTCTCTACAAATTATTTTATATTTTATCAATTTATTTATGCAAATGCTTTTTAATTATTCAGTTTGCTCTATTGTATAATTTGTGTTTCTACAATACTTTGAATAATTTATCATCTTAATCTTCAAAAGGATGAAACGTTTTTTGATTGTAGGTGTAGGCATGGATACTTCCATGTAGTGAACAATGACTACACACACTGGGAGATGTATGCAATTGGTGGCAGTGCTAGTCCCACCATCAATAGCCAAGGAAACAGATATCTTGCTCCGAGAAACCGGTTTGCTAAAGAGGTGACAAAGAGAGACTATGCAGGGCACTGGCAATGGAAGCATTGGAACTGGAGATCAGAAGGAGACCTTTTCCTAAACGGTGCTTTCTTCACACGTTCTGGATCAGGACGTGGAGCTAGCTACGCTCGAGCTTCAAGTTTGGAAGCCAAATCGTCATCCCTTGTTGGCGTCATTACCTCTAATGCTGGTGCTCTTAATTGCAGAGGTGGTCGCCGGTGTTAATACTTGTTCATTAGTCTGCTTTTGGGTTCTTACATTTATGCATGGCAATAGCACTATTGAAATGTTGAGGCTTGATTTAAAAACTGCCTCAACTGTAGTATAAAAGTTGTATGATTACATTCTTGTTTTACCACTCTCTTATATTTGATGTATCTATAAAAGCAAACAAAGTTGGGACTCCTCCTTTACTATCTTAATTTCTTATTACATCGTGGATAAGAGAATCTTGAAACCCACCAATTCATTGGTTAAGTGCTAGACAAAACATAGACTCATAGAGCACTTTCTATGAAATATATTTTGATATCTTAATTTCTTCTCCCGTTTATCATTTTCACATATTCTTTCAAATGTATTTTGCTATTTTCTTCTTAAATAAGCACTAAAATTTGTTTGGTCTCTAAAATAGTCTTTTCTATTTCTTATTCTATATAGAAGATGGCTATTTTTACCAAAAAAAAATAAAATAAATTTTGTTCTAATCTATTATTTAAAATAGCATTTTCTATTTCTTACTATAAATATATAATATTGTTGTTTCTTCCTCAAAAGACACTAATTAGAGTAAGAAATATATGTTAGTTGAATAAACAAATTGCTGAAATATTGGAGATCTTTTCCTTTGCTAACTCTCCCAGATTATTTGTAATTTCTATCTGATCTGACCAATTGCTGAAATATTGGAGATCTTACTTTCTCAAGTTAGTTACAGTGGTGACTATGTTCGTGTAGCTTATTAGATTTGGCTCTTAAATTTACGAGTATTAATTAGTTCTGCAAAGATTAGGGTGCTATTTTTTGGATAATTCAGTGTTAATATTGGGTGTGTAAAATCCCGTCAATTTTAAATAGGGACTAAAATAATATATTTAAATGTAGCATTACTAACTCAAACACTTGAAAAGTATTTTGTTTCTCAATTATGACCAAAAATTAGTTATTTGTTTTAATCTTTTATGACGAAACCAGAAATTAGCGGTTTTCATTTTTTTCATAGACTTCCAAGAAATTTATTTTCATAGACTTCCAAGAAATTTATTAGCTAGTCTAAATCAATTATAGTTTCCCCAAACAAAGTATCAAAATTGGGTTTCGAAAGTTGAAATCGCATTTTAAAAAAATGATGAACATAAGAGCTTGAATCTCCACCAGGCACCAATACTTTAGTTAAGTAGAAAAACATACACATACTCTCATAATTTGGTGATCGTTTATTTGACGAATAAAATAAAGGATGTTAATTATCTTTAGAGTAAAATGCTGAACATAAGAGCAATGGTTTACTCCTTTTCTTCTTATATATTGGAGATATCTCCGCTTTACTTTAACAATTTGCTTTTCTTCCGTAACAGCCATCACAGTCTTATTAAATTACAAAATATTAACTTACTAAATATAATCAAATTGAAAAAAATATTTGACGACTTCAAATGTGATAAACCCGCCAAAAATGATATATGTATTTGACGAGTTCAAATCTTAATTGGTATTAGAAGGCAAATCAACTGCGGCATCAGAATATATGGCAAACTCTCTTCCTGGAGTGTCAAGAATGGAGTGAAGTCCACCACCAACAGCAATCTGGAAGTATAAATTTCACATCTACATCAACAGTGTGAGTGTCTAACCTGCATACAAACAAACATAAACCAAGTTCTAAATCCATATTCAACCAAGAATACATAGAAGTGCATATCAAACATAGAAAGATAACTGAATATATAAATTCTGAGCTTCAACTTACCTTTCCATGACCTTAATGAACTTGACATTAGCATTATTCATTATGTTCTTAGAGATACCCGTCAGCTCTGCAGCTCAGCGTTCTTGTTGGCAATCAATATGCTCTAATCATGAGAAAGGTCAGTATCGTATCGACAACCAAATCTAGAAACGTCTTCAAACTCGTGAGGGTATTTGGATGCATTCAAAAGTAACTTCTTGGAACACATCCACTGAGTACACACATGTCGATTAACCAATATGAGTTCACTCATTCATTTAAGTCTAACACTGAACATAATATGACATTTCTCTAGCAGATGTATCAAAACAATCAAAAGGAAAGAACTTACTTTCGTTCCTCCGACATTGTTGGTGTGCTATGCAGCCACTCATACACATTTATAAATGGACTAACAAACCAGTGATCCTGATGAAAATCATGAAGACGGCACTTAGACAACAAAGCCCTCAAAATATAATTGGTGATGTTCTTAATTCTCAATAGAAATGAAATGGATGAATAAAAACGTCCGGAGCTTTCAGATCCTTGCTCTCTCCTCTAGCCTATCCGGTAACTTGCAGTTGGAAGACGGTGATGGGAATCCAATATCGTCTATGGTGGAATCTAATTGCCAAGTGATATTGTTAATCTCCTTTCAAACTATGCTTACTCCTTGATCGACATGATATGTCTTGGTCAAGACAGTGTCTTGAAGTAGGGGTTCTGATCAAAGAAAAACTCAAGCTTGAACCATTTTGGCTCTTCAGCCCCGTTCTAGTTGATATCCTTAAGATACTTGAGACCACCTTCATCTGGCTCAGTTATCTAGAATTATGGGAAACAAAAACATGAATATGAAGAGAATTACTTTTTCTTAAAAAACAAAAACAAAAGAAGAGTATCCCTTACAAACTTCCTCAGTTGTAATTTCATTGTTCTTCAGTTAAATAAACCCAAATCCAGTACTCTTTCGCTGCATAAGGAAAAACAGATGTTCATAACAGTTAAAAACATGATTTTGCCATCATCGGAAGCTAAAAACATAACCAAAAATTAATGTAAGTGATTTGCCATCAGCAGTTTTATCTTCTCCCTATTATTTTTTTATAACCTCTTCAGGTGCACGGTGCACCTTCAACTAAAACAAAAGATCATTGCTCTCACATCAAATCAGCAAAAAAACACAAATTGCTAGTAAAGGTTAAGAAAACATTCAGAAGTGAAATAACAATCGAAGTAAATATTCAGAGACAATCCTCAGGGTAATATCCATGGGGACGAATCAAATTAGTCAAATTATTACAGAAAAAAAAAATCCCTAAAGTACACCAAAAATCTCATTTTTGTCTAAGTAAAACTGATCATGAGAGCATCCGCAATGCCTGCTTGATCCTCCTCGTTAAGAAGTACAAAGCAAACCATAAAGGATTAATATTTTTCAATAAATCAATATGAAAACAAAGGAAGCATACACGTTCTTAAGAGATATACATGATAAAATAGGAATATACCTGCGGTGAGATCGGTCACATTGATTTTGTTTGGCTACCTGAGACTGAATATTGTCCACAACCTCCTTCAAAGGTGAAATTGTTGGGTACTTAGCTTCATCCTATACTAACCTTAATGCCAATCAAAAAAAAGTTTGGTTCTTTACATCACAGTCACCACAAAATCACTAATAAACTCTTTGTGAATATTTAAATAAAAAGCAGATACCTTGTGAGATAAGAATCAACAGGAACTCCATCAACAGTAAGAGTGGTACTCTCCACACCAGAGATCCTCTCCAATTCTTCGATCTGTCTTCTGATCTTCTGCAAAACTCCTTCCACAATCTATTTGACTGCACAAATATGAAGAGATCATCAATACAAAGGAATACGCAAAAGATCGCAATTTGTGATCAGATGAGTTACCTTTAGCAGATCATCGCCTAGAGCTAGCAGAGAATATAATGTTCTAACGCGAAGATTAGGAATGTTGAACGGCGAAATTGAAATCGACAATCCACCAAGTTAGATCATAAATAACATTAAAATCAACACACAACAATCAATTACAAATATCATTAAAAAACAAAAAAAATAAAAATTAAATGTGAGTCCCACTTAAATGAGGAGGTGCTGATGTGCACTAGCAAGCCATATACGCATGTGCTTCCGGCCATTTTTATAATATGTATTATTTCGGTCTTAAAATTTCAAAATCTCTAGTATCCAAGTTGGTTTAGTAGTAGATTTAGTCTGTTCTAGGTGTCTGGTTCGAACTTCTTTTGCTATCTCCTTATTTTCTTTTTTTTTAATTGTTTATGATTACTAAATAATAGCCCAAATTTTTTTTTTTTTTGCTTCCAGCCCTTAAATTTTCCGACCGGACCTGCTGATATGGACAGACTTAGGAAATAGCAAAATTCTCCTACTAGACTAATAACAATGGGGGAGGGTGTTGAATCATTCTAATAACAATGGGGGAGGGTGTTGAATCATTTTTTCAACCGTTGAATACCATACAATGGTATAGTTGAAAAAGAAAAAAAATCTGATGTGGATTCATCATAGTTGAAAGTGTTGAATACTCATAAGCGGGGTCTATTTTTTCACTTTTCTTGTTTTTTATATCTTATCTTAAACATTTAAGGTAATTTATTATGTAACAGATTATATTTTTTTTGTAAAAAAAAGTTTTATATTAAAATTTATAATCTTTTGTGTTTTATAAATAGAAATTTGCTTCATTTGATTTGGATAAAGAAAAAATATTTATTTTATTAAATAAATGTTAGATTAAATGGTGGGGTAGAGTGTGTAAGTTTATTAAACAAAATTATGGTAGAGAAAAATATTGAAAGTGTGTTGGAATAATGTGGAAAAAAGGATGTGTCATGTTAAAAGTTGTAAATTAGGGTGTTGAATCATTTTTTTTTCCATTGTACATAGTGTTATAATATAGATTTAGAGTCAAATATAGATGTGGACTGAAAATACTATAGTAAAAAAGATTTAGTCAATAAACTCAACATATATTTCAATACTAAAATATTCATAATGATTCAGTTTGATTTAATATACGATTGTAGTTAAAAAAAAACGATTGTAGTTGATAAAAGAAAAAATCATCATGACTTTGAACTGAAGTGCTATTATGATATAAAAATTTATCAATGTTCAACTTAATGAATTAATATAGAGCATCTCCAACTCACAGGAATATATTTTTTTCTAAATGCTATTATATCTAAAATAAAATCTACATTGATTCACTTATATTTTCTGTAAAATAGAGATTGTTATTTTTTCATAGAAGATAAATATTAAGAAATAAAAGAATGACAGTTTAGAAACATATATTGGAGTTTTTACTTCTTTTTATATATATATATTTTTTAATTAGGTGAAATAGTAAAATACTTTAGAGATAATCTCTTAATATCAATATCCTTAAAAGGATAATAATAATAATACTTCTTAAAATGCATCTTAACCTTACTAGTAAAAATCATTTTGTATCATCAAAACATGACTGCCGAAAAGGCAATCCACCATCACACACATCCTAAGGTTTGAAAAAATCCCTGAAGATAATACATGTGAACATTATTGTTATTAGAGAACAATCTAACACAGTTTGTCCATCATTTAAAAAAAAAATTGACCAATATTTGCATTTTGGTATAAAATATATGTTTATTTTGATCTCATTGCATATTCTCAGTTGTTTGAAGTGAAGAAAATGTAGATGTCATTGCATATCCCAAATGACATATTATGATCCAATTGAAGAAAATGTAGACTAGGGGGTATCATTAAAGATATTGTACATGTCATATTTGCTTTAATTGTCGTCTTGATCTTCTTAAACCTCATGCTGATAATTTCTGCTATGGTTATATTGTGGAGGCTGACTTGCGACACATCCATGAAGATGGAGTTTCACAAGAAGTCACTTCTTTGTATTCTTGCTAGCATAAACCACCAAGTCTGATCTACTATACACCACAACTCAACAGGAATTGGATTCGCTCTGTTGAGCCTACAACAACGTTACAAGACGCGTTGTATCATTTGCGTAGTCACCTAATAGGGGCTGATATCATTGCATATTCTCTGTTTCGAATGAGAAATATTATATACTATGGTCCAAGAGCTGAAGGTGTGGATTTCTTGGTGTATCATGCAGTGATCACCGAATCTGTTATGTTATATCGAGGAGAATATGTGGCTTATTGTAGGATGTCTAATGGAGTGGATGCTGGTGATGATGGATATGTATATGTGTCTTTAAACAAAGTGTTCTTGTTTGTGGGATGGGTTAGTAGGTTCAACTAGTTTAGCCAACAAAAGAACCACAACATCTCCTCATCAATTTTGTTTTCCTAGACATGTGGAAGCCATAACACTTTGCCAGCAGCTCCACAGGTATGACGATGATAATCTTCTAGCATTTATATATTTATTTTATGGCATGTTTATGCAATCTTTCTTTCTGTTTACTGTAAGATTTTAAAATCTTAAATCAATCATCAACAACTTGTAGAAGAGAGTAATGGTGTAGATTCACCCCATTAAAAACACATCCATATTGCACCTTTATTACGTGGCACATCAGCAACATCGAGTCTTATACAACTGAAATTCCATGTTCCATCTATCAATGTTTTGAACCCATTACCAAATCTTTATGTAATTCACTATGAGCCAATGATTCAAGCTACAGTACTTACAATTTTTCATTGTACATTTTTAATGCATTTCATTTTTCTTATTCATAAGAGCAACAAAACCACAATGATGAAGCTTACCTAAAATGAAAGAATAACACTAGAGGGGAATAAGAAATCAAAAGCACTAAAAAGGTACAATAATAAACTGTAAAGAAATTGATGAACATACTCAAACAAAGACTAGTCTTTTATATATATGATGATACATATTGCAACAATAAAGACACAGTATAACATATATATTGGATAAACACGATTAAAATATATAATCATCTAATTTGACAATCAAAAGACATCAGTCCACACAAGTACCTTATGGTGTTGAGATACTCTCAGTATCAAAGCTATATGTTGTATATGACTAATAGGCAAACAAAAAAAATTAGTAAGCAACACTAGAAGCAAATTCATTCATGTGTTAATCTTATTTTGTGTGATGGAAATATGCAATATTTACCTCAATTCCTTTACTTAATTTCAATACTTCATATGTTCATTGATGAACTTGTAGCTATCTTCAATATGAAATGTCATATTCTATGAATGTTTTTTTTTTGTTGATCAATTGTGGACGATGCTTGTACTGTTTCTTTATTCAATGATTTATTCTCTTTACAATTATAATTATTTATTTTATACATGAATTATGGCGCCAATAACACATAACTAGCTCGTGTACCTTACATGTTACATCCAGAGATCTCCTGGCTTTTATGGTGGAAGGACAAAACCAAAGCTCTGAACTTCTACCTTAGCTTGCATATTTGGAGCAAGTAGTCTCATAGAAGAGATGATTGATGCATGTATGCATGTTACTGATCTTATATATAGATATATGCATACGTATCTAACCCTAATTAAACAACTAAACATAAAAGAAGCCCACCATATTATTTGATTTTCGAAGGAGCAGCCCATAAAGATATCAGCAAGATATATATTTTATCCAAAACAAAAATAAAAATTAGCATTGCTAGCTCGTGTACCTTACATGTTACATCCAGAGATCTCCTGGCTTTTATGGTGGAAGGACAAAACCAAAGCTCTGAACTTCTACCTTAGCTTGCATATTTGGAGCAAGTAGTCTCATAGAAGAGATGATTGATGCATGTATGCATGTTACTGATCTTATATATAGATATATGCATACGTATCTAACCCTAATTAAACAACTAAACATAAAAGAAGCCCACCATATTATTTGATTTTCGAAGGAGCAGCCCATAAAGATATCAGCAAGATATATATTTTATCCAAAACAAAAATAAAAATTAGCATTGCTAGCTCGTGTACCTTACATGTTACATCCAGAGATCTCCTGGCTTTTATGGTGGAAGGACAAAACCAAAGCTCTGAACTTCTACCTTAGCTTGCATATTTGGAGCAAGTAGTCTCATAGAAGAGATGATTGATGCATGTATGCATGTTACTGATCTTATATATAGATATATGCATACGTATCTAACCCTAATTAAACAACTAAACATAAAAGAAGCCCACCATATTATTTGATTTTCGAAGGAGCAGCCCATAAAGATATCAGCAAGATATATATTTTATCCAAAACAAAAATAAAAATTAGCATTGCTAGCTCGTGTACCTTACATGTTACATCCAGAGATCTCCTGGCTTTTATGGTGGAAGGACAAAACCAAAGCTCTGAACTTCTACCTTAGCTTGCATATTTGGAGCAAGTAGTCTCATAGAAGAGATGATTGATGCATGTATGCATGTTACTGATCTTATATATAGATATATGCATACGTATCTAACCCTAATTAAACAACTAAACATAAAAGAAGCCCACCATATTATTTGATTTTCGAAGGAGCAGCCCATAAAGATATCAGCAAGATATATATTTTATCCAAAACAAAAATAAAAATTAGCATTGCTAGCTCGTGTACCTTACATGTTACATCCAGAGATCTCCTGGCTTTTATGGTGGAAGGACAAAACCAAAGCTCTGAACTTCTACCTTAGCTTGCATATTTGGAGCAAGTAGTCTCATAGAAGAGATGATTGATGCATGTATGCATGTTACTGATCTTATATATAGATATATGCATACGTATCTAACCCTAATTAAACAACTAAACATAAAAGAAGCCCACCATATTATTTGATTTTCGAAGGAGCAGCCCATAAAGATATCAGCAAGATATATATTTTATCCAAAACAAAAATAAAAATTAGCATTGCTAGCTCGTGTACCTTACATGTTACATCCAGAGATCTCCTGGCTTTTATGGTGGAAGGACAAAACCAAAGCTCTGAACTTCTACCTTAGCTTGCATATTTGGAGCAAGTAGTCTCATAGAAGAATACTTCCTCAAGCTTTTGAGTTTTGAGAGTCGAAGCAATGTACCTGTTTCAACTGCACTTGACAAATAGCTTATTTGGGTGAACCAAACCTCTAATTTCTTATAGCTTTTTCTCTCTCAAGAGGCAAGGATTTATGCAAATAGGTTTAACTCATGTAAATAAGTTTGTTAGATATCCTGCAACAAAAAGAAACAGAGAAACAGTGATTCCAACAATACAAAGCAAAGACCTGCCATCAACACAGAGACCTGCCATCAACACTGCCCCACCACAAACTCCTTTAGCCTTCATTGTCAGTGCCATCGAAATAAAAGAGACATGAAAAGAGTGATCTTAAAACTCTTGTATGTTAACAAGATCAGAAGCACCATATCTTCTGGTAATACAACGAGTGATAGCCCGTAGATATGGCACAATAACAAATCTGCTACATAAACATTACTCGGACTAGGTGTAATCATATTGAGAAGTATTGAATCTTACACTAGCTCCATTGTAGACAGAATTAGGGAGCACGAGCGACGACGTCACCTTGTTGAACACCCAAATCACCATGAATCCTGGCCACCTTTGATTTTGGAGAGACGGTGGCGAAGTAACAAGTATAGAGGTGTGAGCTTCATCGTCACCATTGTGTTCAGGGATATGGATCGTTTTGCTTTGGCCAATTTTTAATATTGAATTTGGGTCTTTCCAAATAAGAGGCACAAAGGTGAGATTTGAGTTACCATAGTTTTGACTGAAAATAATAAAAAAGTTTGCTTCAAATCCTTTTCATAGTTTTTTCTTTTCAAAAGTGTTTATCTTTGAATAACAATAGATTTGATTTTGTTTTTGTAAATTATTAATTGAATAAGAGTGGATTACATGTGTATTGAATCTTGGATTTTAAATGTTTGGGTTTTGTTTTTAAATCCTCAGTTATTCAACTGATGATTATTATTATGATGATAGCAGAGAGACCTGTAGAGGTCAATGATCTAGCTTTTCCACCAATCAGCAATGGGGATGGCTGGGCACGGGGGAGTCGTAGGGTACAGCCTCTTCTGCTCAGCACAAAATTCATCAGTGCTCCGGAGGCGAGTCATAGGGCGATGACTGGTGTCTTCGCCGACCGAGAACCCAAACCCACCCATGAGAGTGAAGTATCCGGTAGACAGATCCACATACCTTCTAATTATGACTCTGCGCTCAACATGCTCACCATCCTCACCAACCCGAGCCACGGGCAAGCCTTTAAACGTTATGTAGAAAATGGTACTTGTGGCATCCACATGCTCAATAGGTGATCTTTCCCTTGCAACTCTCACAATCTGTAGCTTGGAGAGATGGCTCTGCAAAGAAAAGAAAAAAAAAAAACATTAGCTAACATTCATTTGTTGTTGGCTATATGGAAGAAAAGAAGAAACTTACTTCGGGAATGTTCCTATCATTTGAACAAAGAGCAATTTCCAAGTATAGACGAATCCAGTCCTCTGATTCCTTCAGCTGCAAAAGCAATAAATCATATCAATGACGGACAAAAGGCCAATACACTTTATAAAAAAAAGAGAAGAAGTGATATTGTGTACCAGTAGAAACGTGTTGTATCCTCAAAATCGGTTGGCCAGAAAGGTAATCCCTTGTCATTGTTGGGTTTTTCCCTCATTAGCCCAAGACCCAAGAAGCCCAAGAAGAAGAAGAAATATCTAGAGAAAAATGGAGAAGGATGAAGAAGTGTGTAGAAAAGGAAGTGTGTAGAAGATGAAGTGTGTAGAAGATGAAGTGTGTAGAAGATGAAGTGTGTAGAAGATGAAGTGTGTAGAAGATGAAGTGTGTAGAAGATGAAGTGTGTAGAAGATGAAGTGTGTAGAAGATGAAGTGTGTAGAAGATGAAGTGTGTAGAAGATGAAGTGTGTAGAAGATGAAGTGTGTAGAAGATGAAGTGTGTAGAAGATGAAGTGTGTAGAAGATGAAGTGTGTAGAAGATGAAGTGTGTAGAAGATGAAGTGTGTAGAAGATGAAGTGTGTAGAAGATGAAGTGTGTAGAAGATGAAGTGTGTAGAAGATGAAGTGTGTAGAAGATGAAGTGTGTAGAAGATGAAGTGTGTAGAAGATGAAGTGTGTAGAAGATGAAGTGTGTAGAAGATGAAGTGTGTAGAAGATGAAGTGTGTAGAAGATGAAGTGTGTAGAAGATGAAGTGTGTAGAA